>NW_010517062.1:0-41535 GCF_000687285.1 Phaethon lepturus | reverse complement strand
GCGGCCGTCTGCCGGCCGGGAGGAGCGCGCCTCCGAGGCGGTGAAGCCTGGCCGGTTAGCCTCTCCGTAAGCCGTCTTGCTTTAAACCGGCACGGCCTGCTTTCCAGAAAAATCAAAATTACTGATTCTGGGGGGGATGCCCTCTTCGTGGTAGCTACTAAGAGTCTCCTCAACGGAGTAAGTGGATGGTGTCTTCGGCAATAAACAGACTTCTGTCAGATGCGCAAGGTAAATAAGCTGGGGAAAAAAATAGAGGAGAACTTGAGTAACTCTCTTCTTGTAGTCCGTAATGGTATCTGCTGAATTCTTAGATTATATAATTACCCAGTAAGTGCCAAATTACACATTTCTAATAGCGTATTTAATAAATGTGTGTGTGGAAGAAATTCTATGGCAAGTCACAAATTTGTAGAAAAGGTGCTGTGTTTTTCCTCCACCTTGGCTTTAAACCGAACTAAGGCTGGTTTCAGTAAATCTCTTTTTCAGTAACAAGCATGTCATGCTAGGTATGTCAGTGTGTTTGGAGAAAATGCTCCTGAGCGTTCCTGTGTGTAATACAAACATTACACTGCTTAAATGTATGGAAGGTAGGTCTAAGCTAATCATGGGTACGCTTTGGGGGGAAAAAGACCGAACATTGGGTTGCTACATGTTGCTTATGAACCCTTGTTGAGCTTAACGGTCCGAGTGAGCATGATGGCTCCAGTTATGCAGATACAGTGCCAGCACTCTGAAGTAATGAAGTGTTATAAAAGGTTTTGCTTTGAGGTCAACAGGTCTGTGTTCACCACTTAATTTTCACATTGAGGTGATGGGCTCTTAACTGAGCCTTGAAACAAAGATGCATCTTGGAAGAACAGATTTCTGTCCCTGTATGGTCAGTTCAGTCTCCTTGCACATATAAACTGACCTCTGATATGCTTATGTACCACCCCGACGGAGGGTATCTGAGACAGAATTACAGTGAAGTGTGCAAGTCTCGGGCTTTATGAAGTGCTCCATGTGTATCATTGTTGCCACATTTTCAGACAGGCTCAGATCTCATTTAACCACCCAAACATCTCAAAAAAAAAAAAAAAAGGCATCTAGCAGCTCCAGCTGTGACATTTCTAGCAAACTCTCTCAATGGTTAACTGAGACACGATCTGTTTAAAAACTATTCTTTGGCCGGAGTTACTGATTGTATCTAAGCATTATAATCTGAATATTATGCAGTTTGTGTTCTGGATTGATGGGGGAAAGTATTATTTTTATATTTGCCTGTATAGCACTTTCCAGTTGATTTTCTTCAAAGTAGTTGGGGATATGTTGATTTAGTCTTCAGGAGTCCCTCCTGCATATTAGTCTTGTTCTGGAGAATAAATCTGATATACCTATCACTTGCTGATTTTAGTACCTGAAGTTAATCACCAAACATGCAATACATTAAATATTGTATTTCTTCACTCAAGAAATGACATTAATTTTAAATTGCTTTTACAAGTTTGATACTATTTACTTCTTGGAAACCTTGGAAACTCGGAGTGTTGAGTCTTGTTTACACTAATGAGCTGTCTTGCTTTGTTTTCTGGTCTGTATGTTGATTTGTTTGGTATGTGTGTCTGCTAGACTTCTGCCCTTTGCCATATGTAAGACCTTATACGTAGTTTTTGCCAGGCTTAGGGAGATGTCAAGTATTTTTAAGAGTAGCTTAGTGAAAGTAAATTCAGCAACCTGTTGTCCTATAAACAGCCAGAATTAATTAATTTTGGAAATATCCCCTCATGCTGCTAATATTAAATCCTCACTGTGAAAGATTTCAAATAGCAAAGAATAGTTGCATCAGAATTTGGAAATGTTTTTGGAATAAATTGCAAACTGTTGTGTGTTTTCCTTCATCTGTAAGATTGTTTCTTCTTCCCCCCCCCCCCCTTTCCCTGCTCTGTGCATTTTTTTCCCCCCTTTGGTTACTGCTTGAAATAAACAGTAGAGGTGTTTGTCATCCTGTATACATTGTCAAGTGTTTCAAGTATGCTATGCATCTGTGGACTAACGTATTAATGCTTCCTAAAGCTCCATTCCTGATATAACGGAATTTTGGCTGAGTCTCCAGTTACTCATTTGCTTCCACTCTGTACAAACCTGTCACTTTGCAAATGATCTTGGATGCTTCTCTCTTCCTCTTCAGAGAAGAGAGCTGCTCAAGAGAAAGAATGAAGAGAGCTCAAATTACTTAGCTAAGTAAAATGAAGATTCAGAGCGAGGTGATAGGATTGCTGTCTGTAAATGGATGAAGGACTAAACACCCAGAAGGAAGGAAGTTATTTAGGCCTGAAGGCAATGTTGGCACGAAATCAAACGGATGTATATTGGCCATCAGTTGGAATGTATGTTGGAATTCAGAAACTTTCTGGCCGTCAGAGGTGGAAGATTCTGTAACATGTTCTGACAGGTATTTGACCCCCAGAATCTCTTGCTGGTTTTAAAATGCTGAAGCTTAACACTTTCAGGAATGAGTACATATGATACTTTGACTTCCTGGCAGAAAGGAAGGGGAAAGGGAGGAAACGAAAGAAGAAGTGGCTGGATGGTTCCAGATGTCCTGCCTTCCATTTGTGTCTTGTCCTCTGTCTTGATCCTTATTTAGTGATGGGAACTCATTGACTAGAGTAAGAAAAAGGAATACTTCTCTTTTGACTGAATGTGCTGGAACAGTTTAGTGTTTTAATAGCAAAAAAGAAACAAGAACAAAATCTCTGCTTTCTGTTCCTTTTAAACT
The DNA here is from genome assembly GCF_000687285.1 of Phaethon lepturus. Taxonomy (NCBI): domain Eukaryota; kingdom Metazoa; phylum Chordata; class Aves; order Phaethontiformes; family Phaethontidae; genus Phaethon; species Phaethon lepturus. The sequence goes on along the minus strand of NW_010517062.1, from coordinate 38,777 downwards.
CCTGACTCCCTTTGAATATCTGACAGTTGCTACCCAATTCCTGTGGTTCTCTAAATCCAAACTAGACTCAGAACATGAAGTAGAAGCTCTGCAAAGAAGCTGGAGGGTAGGTTTCAGGATAATGCCACTTAAAAAACATTTATTACAATGTTTTTTGTTAACATGAAAAGAAAGTTACTTCTTATAATGTAGACTATATCCACAGCCTATTTTAAAAATGCTTACTTAAAAAAGTGAAATAAATAGTCAATAGAACATATTTTGTCATAGAGGACAACAATCCAGTGAGCCACCAAATAAGCATTATAATTATTTTTTTAGTTCACTTGTCTGTCATGGAAGAGATTACTGCTGCAGTTAAGAATGTGTATCGATGTTTGTCGCTGCTTAGAACTTAAAATTGCAGAAGAATTGCTTCATGATTACTTTTCCTGTACATCAGTTAAGATTTGGATGTCTACAAACTAACTGCTCTAAAGCCTTGCTTTTTACCTTGGCTGAGTAACTAAAGACAACTCCCTGTCTTTGGTATTAGAACTAGAACCTTCCAGAATTGCTTGGGACTTTGAGTGAATATAAAAATGAAAGCAAATTTTTTTGAGTGCCACTGACTTCTTTTTGTGTTGTGTAAGCATTCACATTGAAAAGGTGTTTGGGATTGAAATTTTTTTATCTGTTTAAAGAATGCTAAATATGCAAGCTGTGTACGTGTTTTAGCAACAACTGGTAGCTCCCAAATTGAGCCTAAGCTATGATCTCTGCTCTGGGCAGACAGGGCCAGCAAATCTCAGATGTGACATAGCGAGGTGCGATATGAGGTAGAATGAGCAAAGTAAGATTATATTCTTGGTGAGGAGGACTAAGGACAGTATGAAAGAACACTTCTGCTTTGTGTTTAATTAGATTAAAAATGTAAATGAAAAAGTAGAACACAGAACTTACATCTGCCTTTAATATGCTGTAAAAAAGTAGGTCTGAGAGGAATTTAAGAAGATACTGTCTATAGGTCTTTACTACCTTAGTAACTGTATTTCTTTAAAGGAAAAGAAAATGGCCTGAAAGAAGGTGCAAAGAAAACTGTGAGTGAAAACAGGTTATCAGGCGTGATGCTGCTGTTACTGGTGGTCCTTATGCCCTTGATGAGCAGTTCTGGGTTTTCTCATTTAAGTATTAATGTCTGTGCCTTAGAACTGTTGAAACCAAAGAGTAATTTAATAGAAATGGATGACTGGCAAATTCCAGTCATAGGTTGAGCTTCAGTATTAATTGGTCAGCTTTTTCTTGTTGTTTCTTGCTGTTTATTCTGTTTAAATTGCATTCAAGGTCATGCATTTAAGGAAGCCCCCGAAAAGCTGGCATGACCTCTGAGTACAACTGCCTGTATTTGATAGTCAAAGAAGAATTTGGGAGTTATGCAAAACTGATTTGAACTTCAGTTTGTATTGCAATTTGCAAAATAAATAGTTGCTTACGTACCAGGCATCTTGAAATTTTCCTGTCTTTCAATACCTTTCTCAAGGGAACTTCATTTTTTAGGCTTTGTAGGGGTAGAAAGGCAGATTGTCTTCCATCATCTGTAGTGTGGGTGTGTGGTGTTTCTTTTGGGGTTTTTTGGTCTTAAATTTGCCTTGTAAAATGAGGTGGCATGAGGGCACCTGCAGAACCACTGGTCTGTTCCCCAATAGACCTTGTTCCGAGAGGATTTGTCCTCCATGGAGTCACTTTTTTTGTTGGTTTTCTTGGATATGAGTTTAGATGAAATGGAAGGAGGATTTTCAGAGTTAATTTTAATGCTTGGTGGGTCACTTCTGCCTTTGATTTGGGGAGATTTTTTTCTTTGTTTTTAAAAACAAACAGTCTCTGAGGATGGGCAGCCTCTCTACAGAATTCAGTTGACTTCAGAGGAGCTTTGTGCATCTGTTGTGTTCTGAAAGATTAGGTCCTGGAACTTTATGACTGATCTGGCTGGATTGCAGTTGCATCAAATGTTTCTGTGGAATTACTGCAAACTTGTAGATATTTTTAAGAAAAAAAATTCAGAAACTTTTCTTTTTTAACCCACTACTAATGAAGGGTTAAGCAAGCTTACAAATAAATGTAGTATGAGAGAATGCATTTTAGGCAGGCAATAATAAATGCTAGATAATTTCAAGAAAACTGAGCCTTTTGTTATTCACTAAGTCTTCCAAATTTAGATTAAAACATATTCAGTCATAGCATTTTCTTTAAATGTGCATGAGCCTGTGCATAGTCCTTTATTGAATTAGTATTTTAATAATACTTAAGAAGCTAATAGAAAACATGATCTATTATAATAAAAAAGCAGAAAGTAGGAGCCTGCATCACTTTAATGTTTGTATTTCTGAATGTGTGCTGAAAATATTTACAACTAAGTGTACACAACTAATACAGAAATCAAAGCAAGTGGCAAATTGACCTGTGCTGTTCTTACTTGAAAGACAGCTCGTAGTTTAAAATTATGGATGTAGCAATGATTTTAAGACACTTAATACTGAGGTAACAGTAAATACCAAGTCTTGTTATGTACTTACACATACATATAAGTGTAATGACAGTAATGGAGGCACCCTTTAGTCATGATGCTGTTGTCTTTGTTCAAAAAGTGTAAATGAGTTTAAATAAAACCTGGGTGTAAAAATAATCCAAATCAGACGAAAGGTAATGGAAGTGCAGGCTGTAAATATGGATCCAGCTTTTTCCTCTTCTGTCCCTTACAGCACTGATTCTGCGGATAGTTAAGAAGGCGTTGTTTCACAGTTAAGCGTGTGCAAGATCCTGCTCCTTCTTCAGAGTCCTCTCCCCTCCTTGCTGTGCCCATGTCTTCCCGATGCTTCTTTTCTTGTATGAACTCGTATGGCGAGTCAGACGTGCATGCTGATCTGACTGAGAAACGTACACACCAAAGAAGCCCAGATCAGTTTTTGAAGAGCTATCCTCTTGTGCTCCCAGCAGCATTGGTGTAGCCACATGGTGAACTTAATGAGGGAAATAATCCGGCTGAAAATTTGCGGTCTTTTTTATTTAATTTTTAAATGGATCTGTTACCTGAGTTGGTTGCTTAGGAATGAATGGCTGGGGGCAATGTGAGGCAGAGCCACCTCCTTTGGCAAGAGCCCAGGCTTTTGCAGGATTAAGTGACAGTATACTCGAAGCCTGAGATACTACTGAGATACGGTGAAATTCAGTAATTACAACAATTTCTGAGTAGCACATATTTTAATTGAATAGTCTCAGCTCTGTCTCAAGAGGAACAGATTACCTCTGAGACCTTCCAGTGTCCTCTAGTAGCTGAAGGTAGGCTATAAAAAAATTGAAAGGGACTAGGTAAACCTAGTATGTGGTTGTATTATTTATTTGGCATAACAATAGTACTGCTGTGGTTAATCTGGGCTTTGCTTTAGCACTGGCTTAAAAAAAAAAAAACATGAAAATTGTGGGGAATTTACATGAGACAGGAAATGTATCAGAGAGTTATTTGAGTGAATATTGACTAAATATTTCAATGGCTACAGGAGAAAGATTCGGAAATGAACTGGGGAAGGATTTTTCTTTTCTATATGGGAACATATAGGTTTACCTTTCAATTATTAAGTTCTAAATTTTCCAGTTAAAAAGCTCCCCCCAAAAATTTCTTGCCTGTGTTACCCTTTTTACAGCTGCATTTGTTCTCCCAAGATTGCCCTGGGGATTGACTGGGCTTTATAAAGTGTACAGATTCTACTGCCAAAACACAAAAATGTCTCTTTGAGAAAGCAGTGTTAGTTGGCAATGTCTGTTTCTAGCTTGCTGAATTTTCGGGGAGCGGGTTCTTTCTTCCAAAGATTAAAAAAAAAATTTTTTTTAAAGGAAGGAATGGAATTATTTTTTTTTCCTGAAGACTTAAATGTGTTGCTAGAAATTATCAATCAGATGATTTCTGATTTGATAGGTGTTCAATATTATTTATACAAAATCTTAATTATACTTTGGAACGAATGTGCAAGGCTTTCTGCCAGTCAGCGCTCACAGGAATTGAACAAGTGGGAAAGACTTATTTGGTGCTCAGTATCTCTTTGCAAACATCTGAGAAACTGTTGTCATCCCGAGTCTTGTCTGAACTAGAGGAGAGTGGATCCCAGCAGATCTTCTACCTCCTGACAGCTGAGGATGTGGTCTTTCACTGGGGTCCGGTTGCCTCGCAGGCATCCAGCAGAAGGAAGCATACAGTGGCGTCCGTGACGGGTGGCATGACTGGCAGGAGTAAGAATGGAAGCAGGTTATTTTACTTTACAGGCTGAGAACTAGGACAGAGAGATTCCAGCAGTGTGTGATTCTATGGATGAACAAGGATCTCCTTAAAAATTCACTTACGGGTTTTTAAAACTGTTGAAACTTCCTGGCAATTCTTCTTTCTTTTGGTGTGTTTCTTACAACTCAGCATTGTTCTGTGCTTTTCTAGAACTTTTTTCAATATGGTATGAGGATGAGTGAGCAGATTTAATGTAGCAAATATAACAATTGCAGAATGCATTTTTCTGGGAGAAATATTCTGTCTGGACATAGATGTGTGTGTATTTATATGTGAATATTTCTATATTATTGGTACAGTCTATACATATATTAAGTGAAAATTATTAATGTCTTCCACTAAATGGCTATACTGGCAGCAATCCATCCTTTTGAAATACAGGCAAGGATATAAACCTTCCGTCCATGGCTTTCCCTGAATCCCTGTTGTGGGTTTTTTGTATGTTTTCATCTGCGTGTTCCGGCAATTTTCTTCCCCAGTCCTTGACGTGTGAACTGCAGCTTTTGGAGTTTGTGCTTCTGTGCTCCTTGCTCGCTCAATTCTAATCCCGGATTTTTCATGGGCCTTGTAAACTGAGGCTGTAACTTCATCTTTTTTATTATTGTGGTGTCTCTCAAAGGCTGTGTATCTACCGTGTAATGGAGTCGTGAAGATACTGTTACCATTACTAGAGCACATATTTATCCCTTGTTTTTATTAAATTTAACTCATAGTTCAGAGGCTAAAACAATGCAAAAGCAGGACTTGTGTAAATACATTTGTCGGCTGATGATCAGAATTTTATAACTTCGGTTTATCCTCTGTGTTGTATTTTAAACACCTAACATATAAGTTCCTTTTTCTGTCCTTAAGAATGTGTTAATTGCCCTGTGGTCCTTTCGTTCTGGTTGAGCATAGTGCTGGCCAAGAAAAAACGAGTAGTATGTGCACAGGTATTTATGAAAGGGAGATTGAGAACTTGGATTTCTGGTTCTGGGGATTCGGTTCTTGAATGCCTTAATTCGAGGGGGCAAAGCTTATTTGTGGCAAACTTTTAAATTCAAGGCTACAGTAAGTCCTGAGGAAGCCTTTTAACTGAGACACACACACACACATCAAAAAAACCCACAGACAAAAAAAAAAAGGTTGCATTGTTTAGCCACAGCACTAGAGAAGTGAAAAGAGTGCCCGACCCTTGCTGGCGGCCAGTGCCCGTGTCAGGGGCTGCAAGGCTGAGTGGCGGCTGGGAACTGCTGCAAAAAAATCTGGTAGGAAGCGGCACCCAGGGCATAAATCTGATACCTGTGAGTTTGTGCCGCTGCACGCATCTCTGGCTTTCCTCTTTGGTGGTCTCTTATCTTCAATTCAAACATATTATTCGGCATGCTTTGGTTTATTTAAGAAAAATTAGTCTGAAATGTTTAATGGGATAGTGCTTAGGCTAAATCCAAAGAGGCAGGAAGCTTAAAGCAAATATTCCTACCCAACAGCTCAGCTTATGAAGAGTTTTTGAAGCTCTAAGTTGTCCCATTGGTTGGAGACTTAACTGCATATTTTCCTCTTTAAAATACATGACTCTCAGATTTAGAAAAATGAGAATTCTTACATTGAATTAATCTAGCAGGATACTTTTTCTAGACAGATCAATACTTTTCTAATAGTTCTGTTTTACATACCTTTTACTAAGAAATAGATTTTACTCAAATTGTCTGCCTCTTATTCTTACTGGGTAATTTTTTCCTGGCAGTACTAAACCTCAAAATATGCCCTGCCATGTCTGTTGCGTCATGAAAGTGGAATGGTATTTTCAGATGTTAAAATGCATGCTAGAAATGAGCAGAGGTACTGGGCAATCATATGTCCCACCTACAGGTGAGGGTAATTTATGGAGGAACTTTAACATGTTGCAAGAATTGAAAATCATCAGGAATTGAAAAATAGTGTATTTTTCCAAAGCAAGACTGCTTTGCACTTACAGTGAGTTTGGATCTTTTTGAGTGTTAACTGCAAGTTTTGTGAGGCTTCACTGGAGTTAGACCAGACATAGACACCTGTGCAGTAAGCTATGAGACTACTGTAATTACTTTTATCTTCCATGTTATTCTGTGAACTGTTCTTTGTTAAAGGTTAAATAAAAATTTGTCTTACTGCCCCGGTTTGGCACAATCATACAAAGTAGTAGTCTGCCTTTTCAAAACTGCAGAATGTCTTCATGTTCCTAATACTTTATTTCAGCTCCCTGATTGAGGTTGTTCATGGAAATTATGTAGTGAACTGCCTACTTTCTTCTCTAAATTGACAGTTGTGTAGGCTTGGGGAAAGCATTACTGTCACTGTTCTGGAAAACAACCCCCCGGCCTCTATCCTCATGTGACAGTAGATCTGAAAGTAAATGCACTTCTTTATGCTTTCACTCATACTAATTGTTCAGCTTGCAAAACTGATTGTAATAACTTTGAACAACTATTTGACAAATTGCTGTAAAAGACTCTGTCAGACTTTTTTCTTCTACCACATTTTTTTTTTTCCTTCTCTCTCTAAAGTAGACTTCAGGGTTGAATACAGCTTTAATGTAGCCTTTAGGGTTGAGTATATGATTAACTTATCACTAATGTGAGTTAAAATACTAAAGGATTTGGAGTATTATTAGTATGAATTAAGAATAAGGATTTATTTTCTGGTTTTGTTATGACTTTATATACTAGCAGACTAAAGGCAGCATTTCTTTTCTAGTTACTGGTTCAAAGAGCAAGTACGCTCTAAAAGGTTAGTACATCTCTTCTAGGAGTGCTTTCTTCAGTGCTGGCGTGGCTGCCCCTGAAAGCATGAACCGAGAAGTCTCTTCTTGCCTTCTGCCCGTCTCTGTGCGCTGGGTGAGAGCACTGCAGGACGTGTTACTCCTCCCTGCCCAACCTGCGCGTAGGAAATGTGGGTTTGCTCAGCATCCCCTAACTCACTAATACGTACCTGCAGTGCCCGGCTGTGTGTTACAGTGGTTATAGATCATGGGGGTTTTGATCTCTAAAAAGAAAGTTAGTAGGAAAAAAAAAATCTACCACCAAACCTTAAGGGAATGCACTATAATAGGCTCTAAAAGTGACCTGGTAACCTGGTGAAGTGATGGTATTTGTGACATATCTTGTCCATTCAGTAGTTTGTGGATAAGACCATGTGCATCTCTGGGAAGCAGAGAACAGAACATTTAGTCCATCAGTAACTAGAGGTGTTGCTGTGTACTTATTTTCTTTTGTTGTTTTTGCCACCCAGTATTCTTTTCTTGACGCATCCACTTTTGGCCGTTGTCAGGAGGTGAGATGCTGGGATAGATGAGACGATTCTGAAGGTCTGAGATGAACTTCCATGCAGGTGAGGTGGCACTGTGTCTGAAAAGCTCACAATATCCCATGCTGTGATTCTCCTTGGAAAAACCTTTCTCACCTCTGTGATACTCCACAGGCTTGCTGCAGAAGGGGTGGATGTGGGTTCCCCCAGGATGTCAGATTGCAGTTGTCTTCTGGCCTCTAAAACAGGGATTTTGCAAAGTCTAAATTGACAGTAATGGAGGCGAAGTCTCTTTGCACACATCACATTACAAAACCTGGATTCTTTCCTTGGTGCAGTATGTTTAGTGTGTGCTAGGCTTTAAAACTGATAGCAGTAAATTAAATGATAACTGTTGCTTTAGAGTAGTGCTTGGAACAGTGAAGCACTGAGGTGATGTGATGGTTTTCTGCTTTGATGGAACTCTGGCAAAGGCGTAGCACTTTGACAGTGAAAAAACAACTCCAAGACTGCAGCAGGTAATGGTGATGAATTTTAATAGGAATCTTTGTCTCTTAATAAAAGTTTTTATATAAGGTTAAGTATCTACTAGTGCTCCTTCTGGAGGTAGACATTAGCACACTAACGTGCTGCTACTTTTAGCTGCCAAAGCTTCCTTAATGTTTTCATGGTGTCCCGGTGATTAACTGACTTAAGTATTCCCTCTTCTGTAGTTTGTATGTGTCGGCTTAGTTTCATTTGTAAAAATTCATATGCAGTGATTTCCTTACCCACCTGTTTTTGTATGTGCTTTGCATGACTGTGATGCTTTTTTATGGTGAGGATCCAGGTAACCACCATAGTGACTGGTCGGGGGATTGTATTCTTAGAGTAGTTCGAGCTCAAAACTGAAACTACCGAAGTTCTGCCTCCTAGGAATGCTGAGAGTAGATTACCACTACCGATTTTGATGACACAAATACTCTTTTTATTTATTTATCTATTTATATTTGAAATTGATTAATAGTTAGTGCTTCAAGCAAAGGACCAGAATGGAAAAAAATCAATTCTGTCCTGATGTCTGTCATTCAGTTACCATAAAACTAACTGGAGATGTTACTTATAGTTACATTCTGAATAGTAGTTCTGACAGTGCATTTATTGGGTTAATACCTTTCACAAAACGTCTTCAGTTTAACTTACTTTACAGTTAGAGAATTGGTCCTGAAAAATTCAAGTGAGATCTGAGAACTTCATTGCTGTTGGCTGTCTTGCATGTCACTGCAAGTAACAAAGGTTTTACCATTAGAGCTTGGAACATCCTGGTGATTTTGCTGGTGGCCACGTTTTATTTGGAGAAACCTGATGTGCTGAGATTCATGGAACCAAGATTTTTTCCATTTATGAGAGCCTTTGGAATCTACTGAGTAGTAATTGAGCAAGGACCCCACCAATAATTTATACTTTCAAGCAAGAAAGTGTCTGTATTTTAAGTGAATGCTAAGTTTATTGAGATTGAAAGGAGCAGTGCTTAAAATAATAAAGATTTATACAGATGTACATTAGACTAACACAGATGTGATAAATACTATCCTAGCATTTTTTTTGTTACCAAAGCATCAGCATGACCGAGTGTTCTGTTTCATCACAGTAGCATTTTGTCTGCTCCAAGTCATGTGCTCAAGCATCTCTGTTCTCTCCAAACCCAGAAAACCCCTTCTGCTTGAGAGAAAAACTGAATAGTTTTCTTCAAAACAGAGCAAGAAAAGCCTTGTTGCATCCTGTTTCTGTGTCTCTAGTTTCTTTATTTTTCCAAATGAGCAGCCCTACTGCCTTCAGTAATCCCTAAAATGGCAGCAAGTTCCTTCTCAAAACTTTTAAATAAAGATAATTTGTTGCTGTGGCTTACTGGACCAGATTTTTCGAAGGAAACTGAAATTTCCTGTTAACATCAGGGTTTTTTGGAGGGGGGGGAAGAGTTTGGTTCCGTTTTGGCATTAATCCATATGCAGACTTTGGAGAGAGCTCAAGGTGTTGCTCGCTGAGCTCCTCTGAAAATCTGTCCCCATATATCAAAAGGGCATTTAATACTGAAATATTATATATAGGAGATTGATGTATTTGTATTTCAGAGATGTTTAATTTGAGTCACTAGAATTGTTGCTGTTAAGTTATTTGGCTATTCCTTCAAATTCTTGGTTGTATACTCTAAATTGTCTTGGCTTCTTTTCAGAGAGAGATCCAGGCAGTGGATGCTGAGGTCTTGTCTAGGTGGTCCTGACTTCTTTAAAGCAGTGCTACAGAATAATAGGTCTGCCTCTGCGAAAGCTGCATCTAGTAAAACTGCCTCGTTGATTTAATATGTTTTGTAGGCCATGTTTTCTGGGCAGTCATGATGTTGATACAAGCACGGGGTAAAATCATGTAAGAGGCGCTATGAAAAAGTTTATTTTTAATGACTGAATGTGAACTATAAAGTTGCTCTGCTTCTAATATAAAGAAATACTTGAAGGGTACTAGCTTCATAAGTGGCCCCCAAAATACCAGGGGTGTATGTTCTCTATTTCTACTGGCTGTGTAAGGTTTTATAGAATAAAAAATAACATTGGGATTTTTTAGGAAGTACAGATTAATGTATTGCTCAAAAAAAGGCTGATTCCTTGTGTCTGTCAAGCGTGTGTAGAAAGCTTGCTGTTCAAGGCTGCTAGAAGAGTGAACCTCCTGAGCAAGCGAGCGGCGTGTTCCCTGCCGCGCACGTTCCCGACCGGGGCACTTGCCTCCTCGCTGGCTGCGGGCAGCCTGATGTGGGGTGTATCGGAGCGCCGTGCTGGCAGGGTTTCTCAGTAGATGTTCTTTGAAAAATGTGAGTGTTACATCTTCTCCCAACAGTAACCTGCTAGGGTAAAATACAGAGCTTGCATCCAGCATTCGTTATTCTGGATCTTACTGTAGGAAAGGAAGGGGTGTTTAACTTTGGTCCCATTTTTATCTTGCATTCATAGTGTATGAATAGTTCAGCGGTGTTCTAGAAAAGACTCATATTACTTTGACTTCAGGCTGGCATTTGTTTGCTTTACTGGGCACACTTGAGGGTGGGGGGGAACCCCAGTGATGAATTTGCTTTCTGTTTTGCATTTTAGAAATTAGATTTCAAAAATGTCTCTTACTGGTTCATTTTGAAAACACAGTCTGTAGTCAGATTAAATTGAATGTTCCTAAAAGTCATGCTTATCTAAACAGGGAAATGTCTTATCGTGGATCCTCTGGGATATTTGTATGATTATATTTCAGTATGATTATACTGGCTGTAAAGCGTGGTACGAGGACAGAAATAAGAGTATGTTTGTCTTTGTAGGACAGCCTGAAAGTGAAGTATCTGCACCAGAATGAAATTATTTTTATACTAAGATAGACACGCTTATGGTACTGTAACTACAGTAGAATAAGTACACTGAAATACTATGAAAGGCTGTTCTGGTTTTGAGCAGCATTGCCAAATCACATTTGCTCAGGGTGTTTTGTGAAACTTGCTCACAAGTGTTGTGTGGTGATTTTATGCTTGAACTGTTAAAATGTCAAAATAACAAACTGCACAGAACTCACCTTTCCATCAAAGGTCTCCGTTCTATTTCCTCTGTTTAACTCTTCTAAGCACTATCACTTCCTAAGTTAGCTTAGCAATTGCATCCTGTCTAACATACTTAAACTGATAAATTAAATAGGAGTGCGTCATTGCTTAAACTTTCAGAGTGATTGTGTAGTAAGGAAGAGCTGTGAATATTTATATTATTTTTATTTGCCTTGATTAAACCTCAGATCCAGGCAGGATAACAGTCTTGGTTTGACTGTAAGTGCAGGCTCGCTAATGAATGAGGTGAGGGTTGCATCCTGTAAGTCTGTCTTTCAGTTGAGCCTGGGGGTTATTTGTTGTTGCTTCTTGGAGAATCAACCTTGTATCTTCTCAGCTGACCAGCACCTTACTGCGCATTCAGAGAATGTCCTTGTACAGCACGTTTTGAAAGCGGACATTTTATGAAGTGATGAATAGAAATAGTTTTCTTTATTATTGGTGACATGTATTTTTTTTTAATGTGAAGTGGTTTAGGCTCTGAAGAAGTAGATTCTGTTCATCAAGTTTTTCATCCTAGCAACACTGTGTTCCCTGGGAATGTTGCATTAAATTTGGCTAAGCAAAACAGGTATTTGCTGTTAAATATTTACTCTTGCCGCAGCTTACTGTTGCAGTTGGAAGCAGGAAATTTTTAAATAAGCTTTTAAGTTGTCATATTATTGCAATGAAGTGTTTTCATACAATCTGAAGTTATTGAAAAAGAATCTTCCAGGGCAACTGAACTTCTGTCTGTAGTCCCAAATGTAACTACTGTTTAAAGTTTTTTAATGCATGTTTGTTTGGCTGTGCTTGATAACTTCTTACTGATATCTCAATAAGAAGCTTCTGAGTGGATTGTTAGGTATGTAGTTACGTGAAAATCAGTAGGTAAAACATTTAGACAAACTCTGTAGGAGATTACAAAGCAATCCTTGAAAATGCAAAACTGAAAATAGTGTGGAGTGATGTGCTGTGATTCATGAGATCTCTGATCAGAACTGCTGAGTCATTAAGCCACTCCTGTAGGTAGTGAAACTTAACATGCATGAATTTGGGCAGAACTGCAAGGATGGGCGAACTGGGTATCATCTGTTTGTGTTTGTCATTGTTTTATCTGGAATAAAACACTGTTTACTTAAATCGCAGTTCCAGTAATAACATGTGTCTCATGGGGATGACTGTACAAGTCGGGTCCTTCTAGATAATGTATGTAGGTGCAAAAATGCAGTGGATTTAATCTCTGGCCTCAATGGTCTATTGCTCTTCCTCTTGCAACAACTGCTGGGTAAGCTCACACAGCTGCTTAATCATCTGTTCTTTCTCTGTTGTACAGGACAAATTTGGAAGCACTTCAGAAGAAGCTGGAAGAACTAGAGTTGGATGAACAGCAACGAAAACGCCTTGAAGCTTTCCTTACCCAGAAACAAAAAGTTGGAGAGCTGAAGGATGATGACTTTGAGAAGATCAGTGAGCTGGGAGCAGGAAATGGAGGTGTGGTCTTCAAAGTATCTCACAAGCCTTCTGGTCTCATAATGGCAAGAAAGGTGAGTGCCTTAAAAAGAGGAACTTAGGGATGATTTTTACTAAGGAGGTTGCCTCTGATGAAATACAGTTACTTTATTTGGAGAAATAAGTGGTGTTGACACACCAAAAAAAGCCTGTCTAATGCCAACTTTTAGTGAAGTTGATGTGTTTCAACAAATGGGAAAGGTTGCACATGCTTATCCTAAACTTTCCAGTTTTTTAGAAATAATGTTCCATGTGTTAGTAATGAAAGGATAGGCATTAATTCCCCCTTTTTGCATATTTTTTTCTATCTTGACAAGTACGATCTTTTCAGGTGGGTATATACCTTTCAAAGAAAACGTGGTAGCTTCAGTAATCAATAGAAGGCCTAAAAGAAGTTACTGAAAGGTATAAATTGGGGAACAGTGACAATATGCTGTATTCTGGGCCATAAGTTTAGAGGAGTGGAAAAGATATCACCTGTCCTAAGATCTTCCTTCACAGTTGCAGACCAGAAAAGGGCCTCTGGATGATACTGGAAAAAATGATAACGCAAAAAACTGAGAGTGAAGGAATACATTGGAGTACAGTGACATCTCCTGTTTTATAGCTTCATCATGGGGTGCAGGTGGCTTCTGTGCAAAAAAGGTACTTGTCCTTCTGGCAAGAGTATTTTTCAGTGATTCAGCTTTATGCTTTGCAACCAATAGCAGTTGTGATCAAGTTTGTAAGAGAACTGAGATTTTTTTTTTAATGGAAATAGCTTGATGTTTTAATTCTCATTTTGTTTTTGTGAGTAGCTTTCACTTACTGTATTTGCTTGCCAGCGATACTGAAAGGGAAATGCACCTGTGATACTGCCTGATTATTTCTGTTTGGGTACCTCGTTCCTCTTTCCAGTGCGAAGTTCCTTGTGCAGGTGGCACTTGTTCTGAGGCAGTGGTCAGGACATATGCCACTACTGCAGTGGGTGGGATGGCAGGCAGGCTGCAGTAGTTCATGGGGAAACATAGCCTTTGAGAAGGGTGAAACACAGGTGACACTCAAATCTCACATCCCATTATTACACTACACTGAAAACTTCAACATTTTTAAAATTGAGAAGTTGAAAGACTTCAGGTACTGACTTAAGAGTAACCATGCTCAGTACACTGACAGTTTGGAGAGGAGCAAAGAAAAATGCCCACTTATGAGGTGTGAGAATTACGAAATACACAAATCACTGAGGTTTCCTTGAACTAAATCAATTTAATTGATTTTTTTTTTACCTACTGTGGGTTTAATAGGAAGTTTTGTTCCAATTCATTAATATTTGATGCAACTGAGATGTTTTCTGAACTGCAGTTTCTCTTTTATACATTGACTAAAATTTGATTTCCATAATGTCTCTTAACCTTCCCTTTCACAAAAGAAATACACTTCTTATTTTGTATGAGAGAAACAGTCTAGTGGAGCAAAGTATTTTCTGTAGTCTCCCCCTTATATTTAGATTCAGTTTGGAGTTTTTAATTTGAGGTTCAGTTCATTTCTTCCACTAATGCTTTACAAATACCTGTGCAGATATTTTTCAGCTGCTGCTTCTGAGTCAGTATGTCTTTGAGATATTTCCCTTAGACATTTTTTCATGGCTTTTCTTCAACATAAAGAGCTTCTGTTTCTGAACTATGCATAAAAAAAAAAGTGAAGAAAAAGTGCTGGAACAAGAAGTTTCTGATGGATAAGTATTTTGTGAAAAGAAGAGATGGAAATCCCACCTTTTGAATAATCTCTTATGCTGTAATGAGTATCTCAAAATAGTGTTACTGAAATTGAATGCGTTAGGGGTCTTTTTTGTTGTCCTTTTCAGTTGGGGAACTATACAGTCTTTTCTGTCTTGTAATAAATGTTAGTTGAAAGTTTCTTTGGGCTTAATTTTGAATTGAAGGAAAAAATACATAAAGCTCATTTGGAATGTTGCTGTTACTCCTGTAGCTTTCAAATATGAAAGTAGTATCCTCTTAAAAAAAAAAAAAGTCACATTGGTGAGCTTTCTGCATAACTGTCTGGACTTCGTAACTTTTTGTAATCCCATGAAATGATGCTGCTGATTTATTATTAAATTTTAAAAATCAGTGTCCTACACGTTACTTACAATGTCAGTGGTTTTAATAGATTATGCCTTAATAGCTGTCAGTCACTAACACCTAGAATAGGAATTTTTTGACTGTTTTTAACAGGAAATTGTTAAAGGGGTTTGGAGGCAGAATGCTTGGATAACATGGAGAACATCTGTCGGTTTATGTAATACAGTTTATTTTAGGGATAACTTCTACTTCACTTTTTTTTTCTCTAAACCTAGTATCTTTCATGGGTGCTGATGTTCTCTCATGCTGTGTGGTAGTGTTTCCCCTTTTCTCGCTAAGAAAATAAGGATGGATTATTTTACAGTTAAGTCATAGAATGATTTTGGTTGGAAGCAGCCTCAAGTAGTCCACCCTCCTCAAAGCAGTTGGGTGCAAGATCAGAGCAGGCTGCTAAGGCCTTATCCAGCCAGGTATTGAAAACCTTTCTAAACAACCTGCTCCTTCAGAATGGCACTCTGCCACTAAGAAAATACTGAGAGTGGATTATTTTACAGTTAATTCATCTAGAGATCAAGCCGGCTATTCGAAACCAGATCATTCGTGAGCTGCAAGTTCTACACGAGTGCAACTCTCCATACATAGTGGGGTTTTATGGAGCTTTTTACAGTGATGGAGAAATCAGCATTTGCATGGAACATATGGTAAGTACATATCAATCTGTCTTGGCTTGAGATTATTTACAGACCATTAATGCAAAACCTGAGTGTCAACAGGACTTAACAAAACAGACCTTCCTGTATGAATAAAGAATCAAATAGTGTGTTTCAGATTTACTCTGCAAATCTGGGGTTGGCATTGATGTGATCTGTTTTACCCCCTTCTCCAATATCTGCTCTTCTGTAGAAGACTAAGCTGTACAAATGTAGCCTCCCAATTGCTGCTGCTTTTATCCATGGTCCTTTTTATTTTGTTTAAACATATTGACCCAATTTTACTACTTAGACACTTGTTCTGATTTGGGTTTAGTTTTGTTTTTATGACCAGATCACCCTGATAGTACAGCTGTGTAGTCCTTAGCAGCTATGATAATGAGAATCTAGTTTATTGTTTACATGAACACATATTTTGTCTCCTTTCCCCCCCCCCCCCCCCCCCCCCCCCCCCCCCCAGTTTTACAGAAAACACAATCATAAAGAATAGTGCACAGGAAGTGAACAAGCCAAGAAAGATCTTTTGCAACATTTTTAATGCCAAAAATATTTTTAACTGTGTTTCATTTTAATAGAAAAGTACACATTCTTCTTGACATCTGTTTGCCTTTCTCTAACCATATGGAACCAAATGCTAAAAGTAAATTTTCTGTAACTAAAGGTCCATCGCATTTTTTACTTTGCTTGCTTAGTAGAGGACACTTTTAACAATATGAAATACAGCAAATCTAAAGACCTTTTTACTGTTTCACTGACAAAACTGTTTCTTTGGAGAGAAATCTTATTTTTTCTGGAAAGTACGTGTGACTGTTTTAATGCTTCTCTGGTCTTCTCTTACGGAAATTTTTAGAAGTCGATGGTTGCCTAGGAACGAGTGATCATGATCCAGTTTTTAAGCATATACTAGCTGGATAGGTGTGCATACCCCAAAATACAAATGGCTATTGGGAATTATAAAGAAGCTAGTTTCTCAAAATTGAAAACAACATCTGCAATTGCTAAAAGTGTGCATGTTGACACATGCTAAAGGAGAGATGGCAGTGGTATATAATTACGTGTAGAACTGGAAGGTCTGAAGAATCTCTATTCATTTATCAATGAGAAAATTAACAGGAAAGATCAGGGTCTGTAAATTCCTAAACAGGCAATGACATCTCTGACAGTAGACATCTCTTCAATTTAAAAGATGGCAGTATGAAATCTGGTGTTTCTGTGCTGAATCTGGTCTAAGTCAGAATAGATACCAGATATTACATGTAGGACAATTCATCAATAAGATACGAAATAGAAAGAGAAGGTGGATTCCTTAAATTGTAGTCTTAAGCCATTAAGCTGTTGGCTTAATGTGGGTCATTAGGTGGAAGTTTTTGGTCTCCTTTTGGATAAAAGATGAGATGAGAATCTCGTTTGTCTTTTTTTGTGCATGTCTTTCAGTTATGCCAGTCAAAATTCTTATTTTTGGCAGTGAGTTACGAAATTAAGTATGAATATGAACAAAAAGTTGGAGGTGGGAAAGGCATGGAACTTTAAGATTTGAGTGTTTGATATTTTTAGGTACATAAATTCAAAATCAATGCATAACTTTGCTTAGCAGCAGGTATTTAACAGGTAGAAGGATTGGAGTCTGCTCCTGAAAGATGCTGAAGGTTGCAGCCAACACTAGACAATTGAATTGTATTCAACCTCTTCCAAGAGTGGAGGTAGTCCTCAGGGAGGGGAAAAAAAATTGTTTTTTCCTGTATATCTTTGTTAATAGACCAGTGTCTGAGCAGAGACAGCTGTCCAGAAATGCAAACTGATTATACAAGATTATATAGACATATTTTTTTGTTAGTGTATTTTTAATCAAGTGTGGGGTATGTGGGTGAGTTTTACAAAAATACATGGTCACATAAGTATTTATATACTTCTCATAGGAGTTTTAGATTTTAGTCTTAAAATAATAAACTTTTGCATTCTATCTGTTCTCTTTACATGTATAAATGGTGATGAAAACTTCCAAAGGATAGGTTAAGGCAGAAGGCAATTACTTTTCTCAAGTTGGATTTTTGTCTTGAGTATTGGGAGATATCAAATCCTGATCTGAACAAGAGGATATTGTTTTTTAATTTGAGAAATAACTTCCTAATTTCTACTTTGATTATATATTCTCTATTCTAGAGAATCTAGAACTTAGTGCAAGCCTATTGTTGAATCAGTTGCTAAAAATAAATGGGATTTCTTCACAGTTTTCCTTCTCAAAAGCTCTTAGCAACAGTGGAATATATTTGACTTTGGGGGGGTGTGTGTGTGCATGCATTCAATTTATTTAACCTAATAAGATTAGCAGGACTGTTACCATGAAACTTCAGAAACATTTCTTCCTATTTTGGTTCTTTGAGAGCCATGCAAAATCAACCCTCCATCCTTGGAAGTTGACAGTCACCTCAGATACGCAGAACTGAGGCCAGCTTTCTCTGTTTAGGATCTCCTCTGGGACATGAGGGGAGCAGGGATCTGGGTTTAATTATCATCATGGGGTGCCCCCAGCACACATTATATTCAGGAAGAGAATTCTGTCTTTTCCAGTGTGACAGCTTTTCATCCCCATAATCGGGAACATAAAATCTTCTGTGCTGCTTCAGTCCTCCTCAATCTGTCATTGGAGTGGGAGAGAGCACCATGGGATGGCTGTGACAAGAAAAAAATACATGTTATTGCATTGGACAGAAAGTTACAGAAATCTGTAAAATTCCTAATGCTTGGTCAACAGCTGTTTACGGACAGTAGTTCCTTAACAAGAGCCAAACCATGGAAATGCTAGTATGGAAGACCTTTGTGTGAAGTGTTTATTTGAGTGGATGTTGTTACTGACTAAATGTTTGTTTAAAAATAAACATAAAACTGACCGATTCCTACTGGGAATGATTTTTTTTTTCCAGATATGCACCGTAACAATGTTAAATCAAACATGCAAAGCAGTGGTTTTTTTCTCACCAAATTCAGGCTTCAGACTACAATCCTGTTTAAAATGTTTTAGAGTAATTTGATTAAAACTTGACTATTGACGTATTTGTCACTAGGATGGCGGCTCCTTGGATCAAGTACTGAAAAAGGCTGGAAGAATTCCAGAGCAGATACTGGGCAAAGTCAGCATTGCAGTAAGTGTGTTCATAGCTCTCCAGGGTTGGAAGTGGGTACATTAGTGTCTTGGTGTGGTAATACCAGATCCCGGAAGCTGCCACTTGAGGACTGAAGGATGTGGGGGAGAGGAATTTTAGCAGATTAAGTATGCTGCTTTCTTTTAAAAAAGCAGTCTTTATACATGTCATTGTTTGGTAGCTCAAGGCATTGGAATGAGTAACACATTTGATTGTGTTTGCTTTGATTTTTCTGCTTTTGTATCAGCTGATGCTTCTGGATAAGAACGTTATTAACATTTCATTAAAAAATTTTGAATGTTCCCTTTTCATACCTATTGTACAACAAGCTCTCTATGCAAAACTTCCAGTAAGGGGTTGGTTGACTCTGTTTTTCTAGTCTGAGCTGGAGGTACAAATTTAAAAAAAACCCCTGATTTGAAGTGATTACATTTTGGGATTTCTGTTATGGAAAGAATTCAGTTGGAGTTCTTGTATAGACAAAGGATGCAATTATCTCTTCTGTTTCATAAATTAGATTTTTTTTCTTTTACTTGTCTGTAGGTAATAAAAGGACTCACATATCTGCGAGAAAAGCATAAAATAATGCACAGAGGTGAGAAAATTTTACATTGTAACTTTTCTTGAATACCATTTTTATTCAGACTGAAATACATGCTTTTTCTATGATCGGTTCTTTATAGTTCAATGACTTTGGTTCAGAGGTTTTTTCTTTGGTAGTGTAAGGCAAACTTTTAAAATTCAAATCTCTTACTATGGTTGTCATCCATCTTCAACTTCTGCTATCTTACTGCTCTTTATCCGGGCTTCTAATTGATGCTTAAACCTGGTATACCTATATGTGCACACAGAATTTCTGTCTGTGTTTGGAACTGCTTGCTGCCAGAGTGACTTGGCCGGTTGGGAGTATGTGCCTGAGCTGGGAACCTTACCTTGAGACCAGAAGTACTCCCTTTGCGCTGAAGATAGCACTACGTTGAAGGACCTGAGTGATTCTGACTCTGCTTCCCTTAAATGCCGAATAAGTCCTCCTGCATTTTCTGGGAAGAGAACACTTTTTAAACACAAAAATGTGATAAACTTCTAGGTAAACAGACAGGTACAGAAGCAGAGGCTGAATCTTGGACAGTGGTATGCACTGAAGAAGCTCTCACGCATTCCTACCTGCAGCAGTGGCACTTGGGCCAGGTTAACTATCGTCTAGTGTAGCTGCAGTGAAGATAGAACCTGTTTAGTACAGTTCTGGGCAGTATCTTTCTTAGAAATGTCAGCACTTCAAATGAGGCAACATGTATGGAGGTAAGTTCTTAATTGAGTACAGGAATGGAAACTACATAAAGAGAGAAAGAGAAGCAAAAGGCAGTTAAGATACCTAGAAATGGGGTTTAGTAATGACATAACTAACTCTATGAAGAAAACTCTATTAAAAAGCATTGTCCCACTGTATCTCTTTCTTCATTGCAACCGCTAGTCTTTGTTACGAACAGATCTGAGTGTCACCACAAGATCTTTGGAGAGATTCACAATTAAAACTTCCGACCTAAAATTAATTTGACAGTTCAACACTATTGCCATTAAAACTTGTCAAAGAAAGTCACTATTTCTACCAGCTGTCTTACATTCACGTGCTATTTGTAGACATCTATCATGCAGAATTGCGTCTTTTTTATACTCAAATGATTTTAAAAACATGGTGATGCTGCTTCACTGTAAAAACAGTGTTGCTTCTGCACTCCTGGGGTCTTCAGTTACTTTACTGTAAAATAAATGCACTGCCTTATTTTCAACTTATTTGCCTCTTTTTAAAATCCAGCTCTTTCATTAATCTGTTGCGTGTTCCATTAAACAAAAGTGACACTTGATATGGTAAAGTAATAAATTCTTTTATTCCTGATGTGAGTGTACACTGAAGACTGGAGATGGAGCATTTCATGTTTTTGTTTGAATGGCACTAATCATTATATATACTGCCTGATCACTGCAAACCATGCCAGCTGTTCAGTGAGTTTTGTACCACGTGAGATCAATCTTCCAATTATAAAAATATCTCCATCAGGAACTAATACGTGTCTGAGCTTAGATTTGTTGGCCAGACCAAAAAGAGTGATTAGCAATCCTAGCTGATACAATCTGTTGTAGGATCACTTTACGCATGAACACAGTGTTCATGACACGTTTATGTTTTGGGTTTTTTAAACAATCAGATATAGCTCTCCTGGTGAAAGGAGGTAGTCTCTGTAAAGATTTTTTGATGGTAGTTGCAAAGTCATTTGTGTCCGTTCAGAGCATAAGGGAGACTCCTGGGAAAGAGATCATCTTGTTTTAGGGCATACTGGAAGAGTGACAGTTGTATCTTGTGGTTCTCAATTCAGCCACAGCAGTGGTTTTTGTTACCATGTTGGTTGCTTGGGGTGTGTTTTTTAGGTTGTTCTTGCTTAACTGGCTGCTGAGACAGCAATTTTTAATTTTTCAGTTTTACAATCTGTAAATCTGATAAACCCAAAATGAAGCCCTTCGGATCCTGTTTAAGTGAAGCCTAACCTCACAGTATTGGCTACATGAGAGATTGCACTTTAAGTGCATGGACCAGCAAAAGTTCCTCTTTCTCTTCTACATTGCTTCCACTGTTACACTGCAGGGCACATTCACTGCAGTAAAATTCCATGTACAAATTGTGACTTTTATTTTTTAGCTCAGTTTTCATGCGGTGTGCTCTGATTACATTGGGGATGCTTGACCTTGTATGCTTTTTGCAGAAACTCTCATTGAAACGTGTGATGTCTGAAGTGGGAGCTAAAATGATCTTTTGGAAGTTGATCATGGCTAGTGCTAGCAGCTAAAAAGAAAACCAGTCAGAACAATGTTTCCAACTCTTGACATAGGGAGCCAAATGTGCTGGCTTCCGTCTTTGATATTCTTTACCAGTCTACCTGCAGGTTGCCCTTTACACATTATTTGTAGACCCCCCTGTGTGTAAGCTGGACCTCGTGTGAGCTGGCACACTAGACTGAGCTGTTACAGTTTAGCCTCTTAGTTGAGGAGGGCCCTGATTCAGCTTCCTCCATGTCAGATCTATGAGCAAGGTGCTGTCCTCAGTGTGAAGTTCTCCTCTTCTGGAGGTTGACTGATGCTCAACTGCATACTGGCTGTACTGTTGTGTGATTAAGGAGGGACTGACAAGTGGAAGAAATGTAATACACAAAAAGTATGTAGACTAAAATGGTGTCAGTAGGGTTTAATGTTGTCAGAACATGCTTAGGTAATGCATGCCTGAATGTTAAACATGGGTTTAAAATGCAAGAATACCAGTGTAAGTGTATTGACTTCTCTGGTATTTGACATATTAGATGCTTGGCCTTTTTGTAATTGACAAAAAAAAAAAAAAGCATCTTACATTACAACTTTACTTTCTTTTCTGTTTCATGTCAAAAAAGCTGTATTGCCTAACCAGCAAATAAACATACCATTCTCACTATTTTTGATTGGGGAAAACAAAGACGGGGGTGGGGGGTGGAGGCCGGGGGGTAGGCAGAATCTGTGTGTAGAATCTTGCCTTTGAAACTCACAGGCATCCAGCTTGTTTTTTGGATTATTGACTAGTCTCACCCATTAATGTAGATTTTATACCTCAACTGTTCATGTCACTGTTGTTTTTTTTTTGCACTGTATATAAATCTGGGGAAAAAATCAGTTTAAATCAAGTGTTCAGGAACTTCAGGTAGATGAATGCTTTCTTTGTTTAGCTTTTAGTGTTCTAATGAACTGTTCAATAGACTAAGTGCATACAGAGCAGTTAAAGAAGACATAATTTTCTTGGGCTGTGCAACCTCATCAAAGTACTATTTTTGAAATAAGAGATTGAGCATTCCCTTTGGGTAGAGAGTGGTGAAGGTGTATCTGTTGTAACTGACGGCAGTTGAGGATGGTTAGTGCAACTGTGATTTTTGGTGTGATTGTGGGGTGGTAAAACAAACGACTTGCAACATCACCATAGGGCAGAAATCCACGGGATTGTCTTCCAGGGTGAGGATTCTACAAGATGTTAATTTTTCCATAATGGTCAGCAGAAGCTAGTACGCAGCATTCTGAAGCAGGAGACTGCTGTTAGACAAATAATAATGCTGATCTGAAAGAAAAGAATAAAAAATAAATTGATAAAACTTGTTAGTGACGCAATGATGGATATAAAGAACTACAAAATGGAATATGGTAGCTGCTCAACATGATGTTTAGCTTAAAGTGATCCCACGCGCAGATGTATCCTGGACTAACTGTGACCTCTGAGGAAAAGTATTTGCTTGTCATTACACACAGCTCAGGGAAGAAATCATTAGGGCTTATTAAGGAAGGAATGGAAAATGGTCTCTTTTATAGAGCGTTAGCTCATCTGGTGTGCTGTGCTTTGTTTTGGTCCTCTCTGAAAAGACATGATGGAAATTGCAAAACTTCTGAAAGACAAACTAGTGGGATACGAAGCAGGCACAGAAGAGGAAGGGGGCAGGGAGCCTGACTGTGGTAGATATTTTCATAATGTCGCCTGTTCTGTTAAATATAACTTTCCCTGTTACAAATAGCTTTAGAAAATGCTACTTCTATGGTCCTATTTACCTTTGTGGTTAATACCAGAAGGCACTAAATGACAAGGAAAGAAATGTCCTGTAACTAATTACAAAGTATATTGTTGCAGATTATTAAGACACACACAAACATGTTTTGCTGTGTTTTTGTCTCAGGATGAATAAAAATCCTGTAAGTCAATCAGACCATAATTTTAGTTCTCGAGCACAACCTGGGGGGGTAATTCTCTGGAAAGTCTCCTTTTGCATGGAAGGAGCTTTGTGAGATTTCTGAACTCCGGTGGCCCCCAGCAGCTCCAGGATATGAGGTACCACACAGCAGGGATGCTGCCAACGGTCTGTCCTTGTGCATTAGTTCCTGGAGTATCCTCAGGAGAGCCTGCCTTGGGAAACTGAAAGTGATTGGAAGGTACCAGTAATGTGCTGCAAGACAAATATGTTCTCGAGTGTCTGGCTACTCAACTCCTGTACATCAGAAATTCTCGCCTGATGGTGTTAGAGAACGTCCAGGGCCACCTTTCGGAATGAACTGGGTTTGTGCCAGGGGGGAGATCGGGGCTCAAGCAGAGGCGGCATACCTCTTACAGAGATTTCCAGGATGTCTTGTAAATTCTTTATATTAACTAGCTCCCTTTTCATTGATGTCTGTATGCATCCCTCTGGACTGGCTAAGGACTTCTCTAGAATTGAACAGCTCTGTTTCTGGGTTGTCTGGGTTGATGTACAAAATGTCCTTTCATTGTCTTTAAAACTGAAATACTTCACTTGTGTAACATACTTGGTCATCTTTTCTAGATTTGTCCGTTTCTTGCAAGTTACAGCATACATTCTGAAGGATGCCTTGGTATTCCTGTTCCATTTGGCAAAATGAATCTCTGGTTTCCAGAGAAACTGCTTAAGTGCTCAGACACTCTGGAGTTAAAATAGCATAGTGTGCTACATTTAGAGGGGTGGAAAGACAGCAGTGTTCCAAACATCACACTCTGCTCACACTGGGCGCCTTGCGAGGAAAATGAAAATGTGCAGGGGGAAGCAAGCTTTATATAAAACTCCGGTGAGGAGTCATGATTTGCTGTGCTATTGTGAGAGGCACAGTGTGGCATTATCAGCTGGAGAAACGCTGAAGGTAAAAGTGAAGTCTTCAAAAGACCAGGTGGATTCGGGAGCATGCAAGATGCTTACAAAGAGAATGTCATTTGGTTCACTGACAGTGGAATGCTAATGTTATTTTTTTTTGCCATTTAATTATGAACATGAAGTATTCATGAGCTGCGGAGATAAGCGAGGATTTATGCCTTTGTTCTGAATTGAACTAGTAGATGTGCATGGATAAGCAGTACAAATCTAAAGGCCGTATCTATAATTTGTTCAGGCTCTGCAGTGCTTCCAGCATAGTTTGTTTCCAGTATATTTTTGCAAACACTTTTTTTTTCCACCTCACTTTTACACAGAACTTCAGGTGCAGATTCCTGTGTAGCTGGGAATCGAATCTTTGCTGCCTGCTTCGCTGCACTAACATCTGCTTGGTTTTGGGGTTTGTTTGGGTTGGGTTTGTATCCTGCCGGAATTTTGAACTGATAGGTCAAGCTCCTAGACTGGATTCTTCCTTTTCCTTGTGAAGTGTACTTGTGGTGAGTTCCTACAAGTAGTCAAAACTTGCACAGAGGAGGTAGAACTTGCAGAAGGCTCAGCTGTCTGCCCAGAAGGCCTCTGAAATCTCTCTTTACCGAAGTCCTGCTGCGAGTTCACCAGCGTGCAGCGTTCTGTTTCCTGCCTGTTAACAGCTCCACGAACTGCCCAGTGCCTCTGCTGCTCTTACAGATCTATTGAGGAAGGCAATATTTATAAACCGCTTACTTTCCTAGGGGTGGGGAATTGAAAGTAGTACACACAAAATACTTGCCCATATTCTTCCCCCCGCAATAAGGAGGAAGGCTGTACCTGGCAAAAGCAGCTGGGATTTTGTTTTTTGCGGTAGAAGGAAGATGTACGCAGGCACGACTTGCTCTATTCAGAGCAGGGAGTAGTGTGTTGGATCGCTCTCCGGATTTTCTACAGGCTGATGCTTGCTCCAAGTGAAGTGGACAAGCTGTAGGCTCGCTGTCCTGTAGCTGAGCCTAGAAGAACTTGTGTATACACAAATTGTCACAAAACACTGTTCCCGGTGTGCCTGGCCAGTTCCAGTTACCTAGAAAGGTGATGTCAGGAACCAGAAACTGTAGCCACCATTTCCAAAAGTAGATAAGTTGATTCAAACTTTGTTTTGTTCTTTAAAAGGGTTCTGGGGGGAAAAACAGCTAAAAAAGAGTTTTGTCTTCATTTCCAATCTCCATGGATCTTGCTCAGTGGGGCATAACCTTCTGCATGGAGATCTCTTTCCAGTGACATTCTGTTGAAATTGCAAGCCAAGGTCGGTTCCTCGGTCACTGAAACGAAAGCTACCTGCAGTATATTTGTGTTTAAAAGTGAAAAGCAAATGAAAATGTTAGACTTTTATAGACTTCTGGATCCGCTCTTGAATAGCAGAGTCTAAGTGAAATTTTGATAGGCTGAGCTGATCTCTTTCTTCAAAGCCAATTTATAGCACCTTTTTTCTGTAGCATTTCTTTGCAAATGTGTGCTGTTAACTTATCTCGATAATGCATTGGTAATGACAAGCTGAGCTGCAAGAAAAACTTCACAGCTGTAAGAGAAATACTATACTCCTGTTCTTTGTACCTTTGCATTCACAAATAGCTGTTATTAGTTGCTTAGCTACCAGTGACCCTTATTAAATTCCCATTTAGAAAAAAAATGATGAATTCAAAATCATGAGGGGGTTTTATCACAGGTAAAAAATCTCCAAGTATTTTAAATGCAGCATTTCAACAATAAGATAATTATTTTTCTAGAGCTTTTTTGAAGAAAAAAAACAACAACAAACAAAACCACCCCTCCCCCCAGAAAAAAACACCCAAAAAACCCCAACAAACAAAAGCCAGAACAGCAAGAACACGCTCAAGACCTGTTTTGTTAAGGGTGATTTATGTTTCAGTACATATGAAGGCTAAGTTAGGGATGATGATGTGGCTGCTGTGGTTCATTGACCTTTGTGAAATAAATATGTAGGGTCTCTGTATTGATTATTTATAGGCAAAAGAGCATCATTAAAGAGGAGTTATGCTGAGACATGCTTTCAAATTTCTCTCAAATGTTAGTCATTGCAAGGATGTAGATACCCAAACTTAATGCTTGAAAGCCAAGAAACAGGGTGAAATTGAAACTTAAAACTTAACAGCCTTTTTACAGTTGTAATTAAAAAAAAAATTTTTGCTTATCGGTATTTAAATGGAGAGCCTGTGAAATGGGCCTGGATAGGGAACCAAGTATCTTCTCTGAGTGTTGCCAGAGAAGCGATAGAGCTGTGTCATAGTTAGAAGGGAAACAAAGGGGGGCACATGGTAATTCTCACCTTTCATGTTACTTTCATTGTCAAATTTCCCACTTTATCTATTATAAAAATAAATCATCCATTCATTTTTTTCCAGATGTTAAACCATCTAACATTTTGGTAAACTCTAGAGGTGAAATCAAGCTTTGTGATTTTGGTGTCAGTGGACAACTGATAGATTCTATGGCAAACTCGTTTGTTGGCACACGCTCCTACATGTCTGTAAGTACAGATTTTACAGCTTTGGGTTTACTATACAGAATGGTAGAGTTATCACAGTTCCAGAAATCAAACAAGAAACCAACTATTGCCATTACTACTGCTGCTCATAGTTCAGTGCTTCTTGCATTCCAGGAATATTCCAGTATCATAGCAGACTGTGTGTGTGGAGAAAGACTGTTGCAAGAAAAGCCGCGCAACTTGGAATATTTTATAATGCTACAGAAGAGATGCAGCTGCGTCTACGTTGCAGAATCCAATTGGTTAATGCATTTGGGTTTTGTATACATGTACCTCAAAAAAAGCCCAGTATTTATAGTTTGCTTTCCTTATGAAGTGTGGTTTTCTTTCCACTCTGGCATTTTGCTGCCGTGACTTACGTAGGCGAGCTGCTGCCTTGCTAGGGATTCTGTTGTGACTGCTGGGAACCCAGCAGGGCTGCAGCAACAAGAGAAACCTTGGGAGTGGCTGGTGTGGGCAAGGCCATAGTTAATGGAAATAACAGATCTCTTATTTTAAGGTACTCGCCTTGTTCAGCGTACAACCACTTAACTCATACAGTCAGGGTGTTCGGAGATTCTGCTGTAGGACTGAAACTGTGTGGGCTTAGACTTAAAGGAAAAAAAGCATAATAATGCTGCTTCTGCTCAGCATGGGACCTGCATTTCAACATCAAAGACAGTATTCTTTTTTGTCATTTAATATTGGTAACATACTTGAAAAATAACTGTGGCTTATGTTCCCAAATACATCTAGGGGCTCTTGCTAATTAGCAAAAAAAAATTCACACCTCCATCTCTCCTGGGCCCTTGACATAGTTACTGCTGGCTTTCCCTTTCATTTCTAGTAGAAGGAATGAGAGCAAGTGCTGTCTGCCTTCAGTTTTCTTCAATTTATTGTTTCTACAGACTTAAGATTTAGCTTTGCTCTCTGTTGCTGTATGTCACAGACCAAGCCATGATGGTGATTCTGTTTATTTTTGTTGATAGTATTTGAAGTACCTTTTCTTGCAGTATCTCCCTTAGCGTACTTTTTCAAATAACAGCTAGAGAATTGTTAACATGCCAGACATCATCCTGTTCTACCATATGAAGGTGTGTACAATCAACAATGCTTAACTTGAACATATTTTCTAGATTTTTATTATTTTTGTATAACTAGTACTCTGTGTGTTTCCTTCTTTTTCTCTCACTTCTTCCTTTACACTTACATTTTATTAAGGTCTACTGTGTAGCTTCATTTTTGGGCATCTTTATCCATTGTCCAGCAATCGTGTAGTTTATACAAATGGCTTTGGAAAGCGCTGAGGTGGGACACTGGAGAAAGCTGAAACATAATCTCAATAAATGCTGCAAGACTAATTTAACAAAACTATCGCCTGTTACGGCAGAGGGAAGAGACTTTACAATAATACTGCATTCTTCTGTTCTATGAGAATAAGCTTCAAACTACATCTATATTTTTCCAAAACATGCATATAGTCAAGGAAGAATCTGCACCATTTTGGTAAAAAAGGAGCTTGATTTTAAAAAGAGAACAGAAAAGCAAAGTGAACTTTTTCTTTGAGAAGTTTTAGTAAAAATGGATCCAAGGATGATGTAGATCGATGTATTAAAAATTGCAGAAACCATATCCAGCACTCAGCATAGTACTGATAAAGCAAGTGCAAAAACGAGGCAAAAGGAGTTAGTTAAGGACTAATCTTAGGGTTTAGTTTTTTAGGCAGAACCAGAAGATGTGTATACTGATCAAAACTGACGATCTTTGGAGCAATGTGACTGGAATATCCTGATAACGGTTTTAGTCATGATTCAACTGACCAAAAAATCCGGTATCTAAATCTCTCTCCAGTGTTCGAGTCTCCTAAAAAACAATACAAAGTATATTTTTAGCTGAGTGTCTTACCTGCATGCATTTTTGTAATACTTACATTAGCATGTACATATAATCTATCCATAATTTTTGTTTGTGTTTTTCCCTATGTGGGTTTTTTCTTGATAAAAATTTAAGCCCATTGCGCATTAGGGCCTGACAAACAAAAATGCGAGTGGTTAAGCTGGCAGAACACATGTCTATATATATTTTTTTTCAATCATTATACCTCCAGGAGAGGTCTGTTCCCTCTGTAATACTTTATCGTTCAATTTGTACGTTGCATTTTATTATAATTCCAGTGGATTATAGAGCTCAACAGTTTACTTAAAAATTATTTGAATATGGATCTAAAGCTGCAGTATGCACGTATATAATAATCCTTGTATAAATGCATTTCTGCTGTAGGGAAGTATCAGAATGGTAGAGGTGAACCTTTAGTTGCCCATATTAGTTGTTCTTCCTTGTTCTTTAATTATCCCATCATTATTCATAGTTGCAACATTTCGATATTATGCTAAAGAAGTAAAACAGCAACATAATAGCATTGTTTTTAAGAAGTCTCAAAGCTATTTGCAGTGGTGGCATGCAATGGTTGTGGAACTTCTAGAACTCCAGGTGAGATATTTAAAGAAAAAGATCAACAAGTCACTCACTGGAACATGTCATACTAATAAGTCGGGGTTTCATCCTTCATTTTATCCAGGCTATTGTGGAATGCAGTTTTTTTTTTCTTTCTTGTTACAATACAGTCTCCCCTTCATTTTTTTTGTAGCCGGAAAGACTACAGGGAACCCATTATTCAGTGCAATCAGATATATGGAGTATGGGGTTGTCACTGGTGGAAATGGCCATTGGCAGATACCCAATTCCTCCTCCTGACGCAAAGGAGCTTGAGTTAATGTTCGGCTGCCCAGTAGAGGGAGATTCTCCTGTCACCGAGACCTCACCCAGGCAAAGAACACCTGGTCGACCCATGAGCTGTAAGTTAGCACAGTCTGTTAAATTCTTTTCTAACACCCTTTTCTGTCACTTAAAGGTCTTCCTTACCCAATATTGATTTGCATAGTGTGTCTTTAAACTTTAAAAAAATCAGGGTTGTATTGGGCACCTGTCTCAGTCTCACTATGAGGAGGTATCGGAGTTTGAGAATCAAAGAGCCCTTTGTTTATAACTGAGCTGTTCATGAGCACCATTAAGATCCCGTTCTGTTGATACGGTTCATCTCGTTAAGAGGCAATGCTGATCAAAGTACACTAGGATGATTCCCAGTGAAGTTAATGGTTTGGGCCAAGCCTAAAAACAGTGTCTCCTTGCATGAAAGTATTACCCTGTTGCTGTTCCACTTTTATTTCCTATAAATCTATTGGGTGCCATGTAAGAATGAAGTGTGTGACTTAGCTTCTTAAAACACCCTTGCCACGGGAGGAGAGTAACACTGTGTTTTTCCCCTTCTGCAATTTCTTCTTAGCCTATGGACCAGACAGCAGACCCCCAATGGCAATCTTTGAACTTCTTGATTACATAGTTAATGAGGTAATCAGCTATTTGCACTTGTACTAATACAGTTGTACATTTTTAAAGTGTTCCAGAATTTGAGGGGGTATGGGGCTAGTGTTAGGATGAGCCAGGTCTTCTGATCTTTTATTGCTGCAGTATGAGACACATCCTTGTTATGTGTGTTAGTTTGATTTTTAAATTTTTCCCAGGAAAATTTTAGTTCATTTCTCTGTATCATTTAAGTAGTTTTATGGGTTTTCTAGCCTGGATCATGCAACCTGTTAGGACAGTTAATAGCAAACAGTATGATCAAGCATATACAAAATTTATTTTTTAATTTAGTCTTATGAACAACCTCATTTATAACACTTTTTCAAATAGCTAAGCTACAAGGCTTGTTAATGGAGATTGGTATTTTAGAATTGACAGTCTGTTTCCAATATTGTCACAAGTGCTACTGAAACTCATATGACTCCAACTGCTTGTGTCCTTCCACACAAAAAAAAGCATGCTCATGTTAGCTGTCAATTGTAACAGCTGGCTAACATAACTGTTCCAGGTGAATGAAGTATAAAAATAGTGTCTGACACAGCTATTTTAAAAGCACAGTTGGTGTCTAGGTCCCTGCAAAGACTAGCATTGCTTATGCTACTGTACATGTACTGATAAACTGCTGCTGTTCCTCGTCTGCACAATTCTCCTCTCACATCACAAACCCCATTTTGCATATTCTGTAACACTATTCCAAGAGTTAGTGCTGTCGTATTGGAGTTAGCATTGGATACTTGAGATACTATGGTCCTGCTCATGTAGCACCCTGAGGAGGTCAGTTTAAGCTGAAAAGCTGCAGTAGCTGAGAATTTGGCAAGATCGTCTTCTGCCACGTCTGGTGTAGCGCAAGCAAGCTTCAGCCTGAGCTGCTATGTCCAACAAAGTTTTTACACCAGTGAGTAACTGAATGCAGGCCATGTCTCAACTCGTACATGTAAGTACACTGAATGTAAGTGCTTGGAAGACCCATGGTGTAAGAATGAAAACTTAACTCTGATCCTGTAGCAAATGTCATGGAGAACAAGACAATAATATGCAGGTTTATACAATAACTCTTCTTTATCAGAATTCTTTTTGAATTCAGAATCTGAACAAACGCATTCCCTGGGACAGAATATTTGGATCAAAAGGATTATGGCACTAATGATGATCAGGGCATCTTCCCTTCCCCAAATGGAGATTAGTAGTAAGGAGAATAGTGAAATGCTAATTACTGCCAGCTGCTCTGAGCCTTCTTTAATGACAGCTCAAGGCTGTGTTAACACCATTCAGGTGTGTGTATAGAGGGGAAAAAACCCTAAAACTGACAAACACCCCACACCATAGAAACTGTCTCTGATCTGATTGATTACTGAAATGCCTAAAATCCAGCAGCTGTAAGAGTAATAACCAAAATTTGTTAGTAATAAACTCAGCATCTTTATTTTTATAAATCGTATGACAGCACATCCTTTTTTCACATGTGTGGAAGCTGAAGTCTGCCTGACTCTTGTTTCAGAGCTCATTTGAGCACCTTGAAAGAAGGCCTGGGTAGTGCTAGGGCTGTTACTTGGCTTTGCAGCTGTACCCAGATACAGGACAGATCTCTGGGTAGGTTGTGTATCATCATGTATTAGTTATGCTGAATGACTGATGAATTTTTATTTTATTTTTTTAGCCACCTCCAAAACTGCCCAATGGTGTTTTTGGTTCTGAATTTCAAGATTTTGTTAATAAATGGTGAGTATTTTCTCTATGGCTAAGTTGTGAAGAGACGCATTTGGGATCAGCCCTGCTGTCTTACTGTATGAATAACTTGGCAATCAGAGTCGCTATTTGTAGGTCATGGCAAATGTAATTTCAATTAGCATAATCTTCTTTGTCCAACTGTTAATGTGCCTGACGCTCGTTTTACAGGCACCAGCTTGAAAGCATGTGCTTCCAAAGAGAACTCCAAAGCTGAAAGATGTTCTCCTCTAAGATAGGATCTCTGCTTTGGTGTGCAACTTAGATTAGTACATGCTTAGCACTGCAGACACCATGATACTTACAGACTCTGATCATACGCCACGCTTCTAAAGGAGGATCCTTACTTTTATGGGTAACCTTCGTAGCATTCTGCTGTGACCAGTCCATACGATACAGAAGTCTTGCAGGCTCCAGGTGCTTTTTTCTTTCCCAGTGCTTCACTGAACTAACATCTCTACCACACCAGTCATTCTCCCATCTATTTGCTTTTCTAACCGCAATTCAGCGATACCTGCACTGAACCAGTATATTCAGTGCTAAGGGAGGCAGTTCATTGAAGTTTGGAAGTTTTAGTTTATTTAGTAAAAGCTATGTATATGTATTTACTGTTTCTAAAAGGAAGAACAGCAACAGAACAGATGTACTTGATACAGAGCTTGAAAAGTCTTGGGAAAAAGAAACTTGAGGGATAAAGTGGTTCATATTGTTGAGTTTTTGTTGAAATGGGAATTTGATCTCTCTAGCTTGGTCATACATGCTCACTTCTGCCCCCACTGAACAGGATCAGACAGCTCAGGATTTCATACTGAAAATACACCTGTGAAACCTACAGGAGGGAACTGCTTACAGACCCAGATCTATGTTTGAGAGGCACTACAGTACCTAATGCTTTTACCTAGACTGATATCTTGCTGGGACCAAATCCGTCTACCAATTTGATGTAACTTGATTTTTATTTTAAAAGATAATAGTGTGTAACCTGTGTAACACTTTGTTTTTCTAGTTTAATTAAAAATCCTGCTGAGAGAGCTGATTTGAAGCAGCTGATGGTAAGTGAAAGTTCTTAACTTGAACTGAGAGCACTCTTGCATGCAGGTTGGGTTCCTCAGCTGACCTGAGGTCAGGACCAGAGTGTATGACCTGGACTGTGGTTTCTGGCCCTTGACACAAGCAGCACAAGCAGTTTGTTGGGGGGGGAGGGGGAGGGCTGCTTCTCTGGGCCAGGAATCAAGGGACTGCAGGCTTTCACACACTCCTAGAACAGGGACTATCAAGGAGACCAAAACTGGTGGATTTTGGAGTCTGCCATTTGATACAATAAGACCTAATGTTACTAAAATAATCAGCAAAATAATTCTCTTTCTGGTGTTTGTTAGTCAATAATAACATATATAGATAACTGTGTTTAAGAGGATGAAAGAACAAAATTCCACGTACCTTTATGGTCTACTTTAAATGCACTTCTGTTGTATTCTGTGAAACACAAAATGTGTTTCTTTTTTTTCCCCCATCAGCTTTGTCTTGCAAAGTCTGTAGAACTACTAGATACAAGCAAATCTTGCATTTTTTCTACATGAAATGACCTTATCAGTTTCAGTGGATCTTTTCATGGCCTTAAGTGTAAAGTTCTACTGCAGAAAATATTTTCCCTGCCCTGATCCTGCTGTATCATTAAGGATGCAAAACGCCATCACACTTTCTTTTACAAAAAGCCTTTCTGTGCACAGGCAGACATTTCCCAGAGTGTTATCTCAAGTGGCTGAGTCGCATCCTTATAGCATACTGTAGTGTAAGTATTCTGCAGTAGGCACTGTGTAGGCAGTATTCCTCTGGAATACTTTGCAATGTGTACATTTAATATCCCGGTTATTCCAGTAATCCTGCAGAAAAGCTCTCCTGGTCACTTCCCGTGGCTTGCCAAATTTTATAGTTAGCTTGAACACTGAAAGTGAACTGGATTTGTTGTTGTTCATGTTATTCAAAATTACTTAACGGATTGAGTGCTTGAATAATAATACTAGTAATACTTTTTGCTCAGATTCATGCTTTCATTAAGAGATCTGACGCGGAGGAGGTGGATTTTGCGGGGTGGCTTTGTTCAACCATAGGCCTTAACCAACCAAGTACACCCACGCATGCTGCTGGAGTCTGAATACAGAAGAGTGAATCTTGTACTGTACACCTGTTAACAACAATGCTATTTTGGTCCTATTTCCTCAGCTTGTACCTGTTCAAACATGTATTTCACCTCTTAAGGAAGAATGTCTTTATAGCATGTGCCAAATGGTTTTAAATTTTGTCATAAACTAATTGGTATTGTATTGGATTACATTCATTTGTTTACTGACCAAAATGTTAGGATGTTTAAGTTACAGTGCTTGCTGATTTTAAGTGATTATGGATATTCTTTCTTAATGAAAATATCACTGGGGGTGTTTACCCCCAGCTTGTTTGAACTCTTATCAAAGGTTCTTTGTAAATTGTTGGTACTTCAATCATGCTTACCTAATCTCCCATGCGAAAAGGGTTAGGGATGCTCTGAAACTGTATCTGTTGAGCATGCTTTTGCTGCTGCCAAACTGTATCTGAAAGTTAGGCATAATGGTTCCAATTTTGCTGTTGTTTAGAGGTCTCTCTTTCCAGGTAAAGAAGGCAAGAGCTCTGCATTTCTCGGAATGTACAGGGCAATATTCTACTTGTAGACTTGTTCATATTTCTGTATTTATTTTTAAAACATATCATCATACTTGGATTTAGTGATGTATGTCTTTCTAATTGATTTTTAAAAGTTAGTTCTTGGAAATGTCCTACAGAATCAAGAAAAAGATCCAGGCAATTTGCTTTCTTTTAACCTAAAAATTCATGACAACTGTGTTTAGTGTCTGAAGTGTATGAAGATCCTCTATTGTTTTATTCTCTCAGATGTTTAGCAATGGATTCTCTTAATAAATATATTATCAAGTAACATCTTGAAGCTTTCTTTAGAACTCAAAAACTTAACCAAAGCCTTAATCCAATGTCACTGCTGCATTCCCCACCCTCTCTCTACTTACTTTTCCACAACCATGCAACAGCCTTTGTTCCCAGAGGTACAAGTTGGCTAATGTAAAATGACAGTGTGTGAAACGGGGTCAGAGTCAGCTGCCATTGCAGGGTGTTAATATCCTGTTTATCGGGTTTCTGTGGAATGTCTGAGGGAAGCCTGACTGCAGAGGTTTTTGCCTCTCTAGTGCTCACACAAGTTGTACAGCACTTGATGCTCTGTTGGGTGCTGTAACCCCCTGGGTGGGGTGTGACAGGTATTTCCCTGGGGCAAACTGGCATTGGAGCACAGAACAGAGGAACGCCCTGACCCCTCAGCAGAGGGAAGATGTGCTTGTCCGTGTCGCTCATTAACCAAGAGCAATTGTACCACACTGATTTCTTCAGAAGTTCTGCTTCTGGCAGCTGCTTGGCAAGTGGATTGCTGCTGTGGTACTACAGACCAGGGAGAGGTGGGCAGAGCTCTGTGTCCTCGGCACAAAGGCTCGCTCTGACAGCTGTGCTGAGCAGTGCCATGAGAAGTTTAGCTCCTTCAAAGGATGTTTCAGACAAGGAAATGGCTGAAGTTCCTTCCCAAAAGGAATCCACATCATTCTAGACATGAACTTCTACTCGACAGTATCGAGTATCAAAGAGGGCTAGAATAGCCCTCAACCCAGCAGCAGTAGGAAATGACTCATTGATATGTCCAAGGCTGCCTTCAGCTTGTTCTCACTTGAATGTGACTCTTGGTAGTAGTGCCAAGGCTGTGTAGAGCTTTCATTGAAATCTGTCCTGAGCTTTGTATGTGAATTACACTAACACACCAAAAAACTACAATAGTACTTCCTACTATCAGGTAAAAAAAAATACACAGTGTGTAAGCAGTAAGTTTTGAGAGATTTTTAAATCCTGTTTTACTTCTTGCTCTACAGACAGTGATAATTTGAAAGCTGCAAGCACTGTTATATGTAGTAGGACACCAGGAAAAGCAATTTATTGCAACATGCAATAGAACTGTTCTGTTTTAATCCAAGAGCAAGCAAAGCAGCAGGAAGTTTATCTATGAACTCAACTCTGGACCATGCTGGAGACAAGTAGCATTTTTCAACAGTCAAAATGACCATTTGGAGATGAAACCCAGGAGCAACTCCTCCAGCATGCGAGTGAAGTAAAGGCAGCAAGCGCTCCTGCTGCAAGGCAGAAACAAGGAGCCCAGTGAAGTGCCCCCGACATGCTGAGCACTGCAATGCACTGGCTGCTGCGCTCTTCGCAAACCAGCTTCTCACATGCCTACTTTCACATTATTACTGGATGCTCCACACCATAATATTTTCTGCTCAAACTTTTTCTTTTAAGCAGTAAGTCTTAGGGAAAGCTTTGCATAATCTTATGTGCTCTGCACAAACCAAGCAAGAGCCAAATAAGCAATCTCTCCTCAAACAGTGGCAGGAACTCGGAGATTGAATCATGCATTCTGACCATGCCTGGGACACAGGTGACTTTTCTAGGTTCCTTTCTGGCTTTTAAAAGCAAATTTCAGAAGACTAGTTAGTCTGTTTTCTCCAAGTACTGCCAGAGAGCAACAGCAGCTTTAGCTACTAGTTGTGCAATGAACAACCCTGGGTCTAACAGTTTTCCTAGTAAGACAGTTGACAAAATAGCTGAGTTAGTTAAAATATTACTTTTATTGTCTGTTTTTAATCAGCTTAACAGAGTTTGGGTTTCTGTGCTTTAAAACAAGTCTTCAAGAACTTGATAAAATAAGCAGCTTGCACCACACGAGGAGAAAGAAGATACTGGCTATCAGTAAGAGCAGCACTAGCTTGTTACTGTACCGTTAAAGCAATTGTGGAGCAGACTTCACATCGCTTTCCATTTTACAACTAATTTGTTAAACTCCTCATTCTCCTCCTTGAAGCTCACTTCAAAGCAGAAGGTGGACTTGCATTGATTTATGAAGTTACTGTGAGGGAAAAAGAAAATAACACTAATTTAAAAATATTAGTTCCTTACTACAAGTAACAGGGACCAATTCTTACAATACAATTTGTGGACAAATAAAAGGCTAATTTGCTGCTACACTGAAAGAGCAAGAAGTAGAAAATACTTTGCTGTTACAGTCAGACTGACTACTTAAGAGCAGCACCCGTAGGCACAGAGAGGCCACCTCGTTACCGCCCTCAGAATTAGGCTGACGGTGCAGTACCTGCTTCCCCCAGTGCAAGGACATCTCTGCCACAGTTACAGGGAGGTAACCAAGGTCCAGTTTTACACATAACAGACCACTGCAGCCGACAGCCTGGAGAGAGTCCTGGGCACGCCTCTTCTCGCTGCCTATCTTAACATTCTCAGTTTAAACAAATGAGGTTATAATATAATCATTGGTTCAGCAACCAGCCTCCATGTCCTGGTTTTATTTTTCAGCATCAGGAAATAAGAACAAATTATTGCTTTTAGTGTACACATTAAATAGTCTGACTTGATTAATGACTTCTCCCTTCCACACACAAAGATGCAGTAAGCTACATTAGGTTTTAAATGTGGAACAGATTATGCTACATGTTTGTGCAGCAAATTTTGATTTAATATCTTAAGTCAAGATGTACCAAGCTTGTGACATTCATGTGTTCAAGTATAACCTCCCCAGACTCCCAAGAGTCTGATATATAGTTCATATACAGGACAAAATGAAAATCAGTTGGTGAATTTTATATGAATGAAGAAGAAATTCCTGAGTCTGTCTTAAAAACCATTTCTGATTTTCTTCTCTCAAGAATCGGATTCCTCCTCCTCTTCCTCCTCCACCTCTTCATGATCTTGAAGACTTAAGTGTAGTTCAGTTTGATTGATAGCAGCCTCATTGTCCATCTGCCCAAGAGCCTGTCACAATAAAAGAGCTTATCTTGCTAATTATCAAGACCAGCAGTGATACAGAATGTTTCTCAAATCACTATGAGAACTGCGCAGTCACAGTGTCTTTCACAAATCTCAGTACCAGAACCGCTGGCTGCGTGAGCCCACCACCGTGATGAGCAACCAGTTCTCCACAGAAGGGCTTCAACTAGCTGAGGCTGGCGGCGTGGTAAAACGTTCAGAGGATATCTGCACCTCCATCCCCTACAGTGCTAAACCAGCACGTCGCCGTTAAGAATATTGGACATGACGCTTAACAAACAGCGAGCGGAAGCTACGCCAATACAGAAGCAGGGTATTTCCCAACCTCCCTGCAAACAGCGTGCTGCCTTCAGGGATGGGAAAAGGCAAAACCCTTGAAACATAAACCAGCAACGAACCAGACATTTTACAGCTGAGCCGTTCCGTTAACGAGCAAGGTCAGCAAGGTCCCCATAGAAACCCCCCCCCCAGCCACTCCCGTCGGCAGAGCCCTCCTCTACACTGACAGGCCCCATCCCAGGGGTCGGCCGGCCCCCAGCCCCTCACCCGGCCAGGGCGGCCCTTACTTTGTGAGGCTCCGCCGCCGCGGCAGAGGAAGAGGCTGGTGCGTTCTCCTCCCTGGACCTGATCAGAGACTGCAGCGCCAGCTCTTCCACCTGCAAACAAGGGGGCACAGAGGCAGTGATTTCTTGGACTCTAGCACACAGAAATGAAATAATTTTTGAATAATCAACAGCAGTAACAGCAAAGCTTTTAAGGCCCGTTTCACCACTGTTCAGCTTCAGTACACGGCAGGACACCCGCGACCTCCGCACCAGCCGCGTTTCCCGGGGCATGAGTGAAGGGCTTAGCGCTTTTCTGGGGAAATAGTTGCAGTGTAGGAATTAAGAGGCACGGGGGCCA
>NW_010517061.1:10095-19787 GCF_000687285.1 Phaethon lepturus | reverse complement strand
GCCGCCTCAGCCCCCGGCAGCCGGCTCCCCGCCCGCACAGGGGCCAGCCCGGTCCCTCTCTCCTGCAGCCCGTGCTTGCTCGCCTGTTGAAGGCACAGCTAGAATGAAGATGCCACCGTCCTTTCCTTCGTTGTCATCCAAGCGCTTATTCTTTGCCACAGGAATTCATGTTGCTGTCCAGCCTGGCCCACGCGCCCTGCTCCAGCAGGGCCTGGCCGCATGGCTTTAAAGAGCGGTGGATTTGGGCTGGGATAAGCTGTTAAATCGCTCTGTAAAACCAGACTGCAGCTCCTGCACTGCCTCTTCTGCAAAGGGGAGCCAGCATCACAGCCCTGGTCTAAATCTGTTGTGCGTGAAGTTTTGTGATTTGAGTCTTCTGCTCTATCCGGTAAATAAGTACCAACTGCTGAACTTCTCAGAGGCATCTGCCCTGACGTCAAAGCCCTGACCCGCTGTGATCAGGCAGCAGCAGAAGTACAGACGGGTTTCGGTTTCTGTAGCTGAGTACATCAGCCCTAGCTCAGTCCCCTCAACTGTTCCACCTGCGGCACAGCCTGCTTCTCCATGTGCACAGATAACCTCAAAACCAAACCGACAGCTGTCATTAGTTAGTGCTCATTTCGTGTCAAACCCTGCACTGGAACAATTGTGGAGGTATGGACCCCTCCTGCAGGGATTACTCCCAGCAGGTTGAACATGCCCCAGCCTGACAGGAGGAACGCATCTGCAGGCAGCAGTGGGAGGTCTGGAGAGAAGGTTTTGTTCTGTTCCTCCTCTGACCCTGCAGGAGCTGGTTCTCCAGCAGCGCTGGGCTCCTGGCTTGCCAGCTGCTGGGTGGAAAGGAGCGTGAGCAGACCCTGGGCATGGTCCCCAGCCATGCCCACCCTTCAGCAGGTATAAATGTCTCTAACTCCTAACATCTGGTTCTAGCTGTGCCACAACTCCATTCCTCAGATGCCTGTAGAGGGGCTGTCCTCTTGCCAAGGGACAATGAGGTCTGGAGTGCAGTCTCTGCTACAGCACTGTCAAGCCCTTGCTGTAGCCCCTGGTGAAGGACAAGCAGGCTGGACTTGGCATCTCTCCAGGAGGAGAGGACATTGTGGTTTGGGAGAAGAGTTTTTCCCAGATGCACCGAAGTGTGGAAAAGCACTGGGGTTTTTTATTTTCCCTCTCTATACATCTTTCATCCTGGAAAAGAGGATTTCTAGTGAAGCTGTTAAGCCAGACGTAAACAAGGTCATCTGCCAGATTGGCTGCATAACACCAGAATACCACAGGGCAGGCAGAGATCTGCTTTGAAAGACAAAGCCACCAAGGGCGTGCGCGAGTCCTAGAGCTGGCTCCTCTGCCCCAGCAGCACTGGCAAGCAGGGATGGGTTCTAGGACAGCAGAGCCCTGGCCTTGGGGCGAGGTGCTGCGGTGACACCAGGGAACCGGAATGTTCGTAGTCCAACTCCTGGGGAGGGGTGGTGTTCCTCAAGCCCTAATCAGTCCTCATCTCACCATCTCTTCTTCCTCCCATCCTAGTTTGTCGCCCAGCTGCTGGGGTTCCTCATCAGTGTGGTCAGCTCCATCTTCTGTGGCCACCTGGGGAAAGCTGAGCTGGATGCTGTGACGCTGGCTGTCTCCGTACGTATTACTCTGGTTCTCCTCTGATTTAAAATGTACAAATTATGTATCACTAAAAAAAAGAAGGAAAAAACCAAAAACGTGCAGGAGTGTACATGTGAGGACCCTGTATATAAATAAGTGCAGCCTGATGCAACGTAAACATTCCCATCCACCAAACTGTTCTTTCTTTTGCCCTGAGCACGGGCCGGAGATGGGAACTGAGCAGTCCGTGCCTGTGCCAGTGCAAGGCCAGGACCTGGGTGGGGAGCTGGAGCCTGTGACAAGCTCTCTGGACGCGCCAGACCCAGGGGTGTTCATGTGGCTAGGAGCAGCACTGCTTATGGTCTTTTTAGATATTGACCCCTTGCTAGAGGAGCCGTTTCCACACCAGAGGAAAGAAGAGGCTATTTAGGTAACAAAAATGTGTTATTCTGAGAACTAGAGCAGGGCTGGAAACGTCCCAAAAACTCATAGCAGAACTGTCTCCCCACCCAGCTGGGAGGGACACAGTGCTTTGGGCCAGGTCCCCTGTCACCCTGCCTTGCAACCCAAGCCCTTTGTCTCTCCTCCAGGTTATTAACGTGACGGGCATCTCCATCGGTTCTGGTTTAGCCTCAGCGTGTGACACGCTGATGTCCCAGGTCAGTAGCAGCTCCCCCTTTCTTGTGCCTGGTGGGGTTCGATTGGTGGTGTCTTGCCTCCCATGCAGTGTGATGTGGGCACAAAGGGTGGGAGGATGGCAGCTTCCAGCCAGCACAGGGCTACAGATGCTCTGACTGGAGCCTGCTCCCTCTCTGCAGCTCCCCCAAGGAGCCCTCGGTCGTGCCTGGCTAGCAAAGGGATGTGCAGTGCACCTGAGAGCCAGTTAAACCCAACCAGCCTGGCACTAGTCACTGCAGGGCATGGGAAATGCATTTAATCAGCCCACTGCTGCCCTGGGTCCTGAGCATTTCCCCAGACCTTTTCGTTCCCTGTAACGCTTACCTTGGTTCTCTCTCCTGACTCAGACGTATGGCAGCAAGAACCTGAAGCAGGTGGGCATCATCCTGCAGCGGGGGATCCTCATCCTGCTGCTGTGCTGCTTCCCTTGCTGGGCACTCTTCATCAACACGGAGCGGATCCTCCTGCTCATCCGACAGGATCCCGAGGTCTCCAGGTCAGGGGTGAGATCGAGCCCTTCTGGACCAGTCGTTTGGCTGTGGGTGGGTTGCCATGTAGTGTTGAAATCAAGGCTCCGTGGAGCTTGAGTGCAACGCTGCTTGGCTTGGCTCTTGCTTTGTTGTATCATTAACTGGGGAAACAACTCTCTTTCCAGGTTAACTCAGATTTACGTGATGATCTTTATTCCAGCGCTTCCTGTAAGTTGCTGCTAAAGCTGTTAGAAGCTCTGTATCCCTCAGTAATGTTTGGGGAAAAGAGGGAGGGTCTTTGCTCCGTGGATCACAGGGCAGCATGGTTTAGGGTTTTACAACGTGCCTCTTGATCTTGGGCCTTAACGGATGCGTATTGGCCAGCAGCTGCTGGACAAGCAGACAGGCACTCTTTCATCTTGCTGTGTTAAGGCTTTTACTGCAGGCCACGTCTCTGCACAACAAGTAACTGGCGATGGACATTGGAGCCAGGGGCTCCAGGGCTCACGCATAGCTCCGAGATAAAGGCTGCGGCTTGCTGCTCGCACACGTTCATAGCTGCTGGGCTCTTGGCTAGTTACGCTGTCTCTCTGGAGAGACTCCTCTAAGACAGGGAGCAGTGTTCCTGGCGAATACGTGTCTGTAGGTTAATGCTTTTTTCCAAGGTTTCCAGGCTCTTGTGCTGATGAGGAGATTTCCCATCTGGAGACTGATCTCTCTTCCCAGTGGGAATGGGAGGTGCTTTTGTTACTTTTGCTTTGGGGTGCAGGCAGCACCTGCCTGGGGCATCCTGAGAAGGTGGTGGGAAGAGCTGAGGGAAGGACCTGTTTGTGAGCGTTGAACAGTAGCTGGCTGTTGAGCCATGGTGTGGCGGTGCTGATGAAGTGAATATTGACTCTTGCAGGCGGCGTTTCTGTACCAGCTGCAGACAAGATATTTACTAAGTCAGGTATTATATAACTAACCAGGTTCTGGGCCATAGATTAAAGGTATTCCTGGGAACATGGATAAAGTTGGGGATCTAAGTTCACCCTCTCCTGGGGAGAGCTGGGCTGAGCAACGTGTGATGCACAGCCCTTTGTCAGCCCTGCGGGGCATGGAGATCTCATGGGAACCACTCCTAGCTTGCTCCATTTCCCCATTGCTACCTCCCAGCTCTGCATTCTGTGGATTGCTGCACCGGCTCTTGAGCCCTGCATGCTGCCTTCTGCATGTCTAACACAAACTAGCTTTATCTGAGGCAGGAGCTGCCGCCTTCGCTTTCCACTTGGGCATTGAAGAAGTTCTCCCTTGTGTTCGCTGGATGGGGACTTGGGCAGTGCTGGGGAAGCAAACTCCAAAGTCTTTCCTTGGCTTCCAGGCGATCATTTTGCCTCAGGTGTTGACGGGGATTGCAGCCAACATCCTCAATGTGGCCATGAACGCCTTCTTCCTATATGCGCTGAAGCTGGGCATGGTGTAAGTGTGAGCAGAGGTGGTGACAGCCTCTCCCTGGGTGCAGGGGTTTGCTTGGAGATGTGGGGGGTGTCCTGGGTGCCCAGTTCTGCTGCCCACTGTCCCCAGCCAGTCAACCTAGAAAGATAAGGGTGGAGGGATCTGCCCCATATCTGCAGCAAGGCTTGTATGGGTGCCACCAGGTCTCTCCTGCTGTAGCTGAGGAAGTGGTGGAGGAGAAAGAGCTGAGGGTGTTTGAAATCTGCCTGTCTCTCTCTCCAGGGGCTCTGCCTGGGCTAACACCGTTTCTCAGTACACGCAGGCCATTCTCCTCTTCCTTTACGTGTGGTGGAAGAAGATCCATGTGGAGACCTGGGGAGGTACTGTTCATAGCTTAACCCTTCAAAACACCAGTGTCTGGCCCTGAGGATTTGGCACTGTCACCAGCACCCACGGTGTAGCTCTGACAAAGGGATTACCATCTCCTCACAGTGGGTAGATGCTGTAGACACAACCCCAAGGCCCTTACTGTATCTGCAAGTACATTCTTGTTGATAGACTAGGCTGATGTCCTGGGAGCTGTGGCTTGTGGTGATTGTCCTCAGTGTCCAGAAGAACAAATGCCTCCCCTTTGGGGGAGGAGAGGGAGATCGTGCATTCATTCTTCTTCAC
Source organism: Phaethon lepturus (assembly GCF_000687285.1). Lineage (NCBI taxonomy): Eukaryota > Metazoa > Chordata > Aves > Phaethontiformes > Phaethontidae > Phaethon > Phaethon lepturus. The sequence continues at coordinate 14,940 of NW_010517061.1, read as the reverse complement.
CTTCTCATTGCAGGCTGGAGCAGGGACTGCTTCCTGGACTGGGGCTCCTTTATCCAGCTGGCGATACCTGGCATGCTCATGATGTGTATTGAATGGTGGACCTTTGAGATTGGGAGTTTTTTGGCAGGTGAGTTCAAATCCTGTTTTTCCTCTGGTTCAACAGGCCATCTTCCAGCCACGTCTGCTCTTGAGTGTCCCCCTCAGAGAACCTCCTGCCAGCAGCCTCCTTGCCTGCAGCACTGGTTCTGCAGGACACTGCATCTGTTAGCTGGGAACCCTGTGGTCACTGCCTCCTTGTCAGCAAAGCAGGACTTCAATTCTGACCTAATGAAGGAAATAAGTGATGAATCTTTTTCCAGGGCTGCTCAGTGTGGTGGAGCTGGGTGCGCAGTCTGTCATCTACGAGCTCTCCTCTGCGGCGTACATGGTAAGGGCTGGGTGTATTAAACCAAGATCAGCCTGGGAGGATCCCCCAAACAATGGCTCTGCAGATCAAGGCTGGGGAGAGAAGCAGGGGTGGGAAGCAGGAGTCGATACCAGGCAGGTGATGACTCCCAGGCCTGCTGTGCAGCTGCACATCCAGGAGTGTGCTGCAGATGGAAAATCCCTTTACTGCAGCAATGCCCATTTGCCCCAAATTCCCTACTGGGGAAGGAGGAAATTGCTGCAGGATCTATTGCTGCTCATCTCCTTCTTGTCTCCTGCTACTCAGGTGCCTCTGGGCTTCAGTGTGGCCGCGAGCGTCAGAGTGGGCAATGCCTTGGGATCGGGGGATGTGGTACAAGCCAAGACCTCCTGCATCACTGCACTGCTGTGCGCAGGTCAGCCCAGGTCCTGCAGAGGGGAATAAAGGAACAGGACTTGCTGCCCTTGAGGCAAGCAATTTGACTATTTCTTTTTGTTTCAGGAGTTTTTGCTGTGGTGGTTGCAACATTACTGGGAACCCTAAAGAACATGGTGGGATACATCTTCACCAATGACAAGTGGGTTAACAGCTTTCTTTTAAGTATTAGTACCTTCTTCGAGGGTGTGATTTATATCCCAGGAGCTGCTCAGAAGCTGCTGACAGAGAGTTCATAAAGCTCCATCTGGCAACCATGTTCCCCAAAGGTTCCTCTCAATACCCAGTGTCACAGGGCAGCACAGATGCTGCTGGCCCTGGGACACTACCATGGTGGTACCCAAGCGGCACGCAACCCCTCAAGTGTCATGGGCTGGGATCAGGCTTTGCAGCTGGCTGAGGGAGATAGGTCAGAACCAGAGTCCCTTGGGACCAGGCTGTGCTGCTTTCCCTGATCAGTACGTACATCTTCCCAACAGGGAGATCGTTACCTTGGTGTCCAAAGTGATGATCATCTTTGCTCCGTTCCACTTGTTTGATGCAGCAGCAGTGAGTATTACAGCATGTGGAGCAATTCCTCTCTGCAGGTTGGGGTGCAATGGAGAGTGCAAAGCTGCCTCTAGCTTGCTCTTGATCTGTTAAAATAATACAGAGAAGCAAACTGATAAACTCTCAAAGCAGCTCCTTGCATTACCTATAGCACCTCAGTGTCCCCTGTGCCTGTCGCTGCCTGTTGGCATTGCTGCAGAACAACCCAGTTCTCCCTCATTTTTCCCTGGGAAGGCTTCAGCTTTTTACTAGCTTGTCAGAGCAGCACAAGTGAGCAGCTGGATCTTCGGAGATGTCAGGTACTCGCAGCATAGTGGCAGTGCTTGTACAACTTGTTAGACAGTAATTCCAGCCTGTTTCCTCCTGTCGTGTCCCAGGCAGCATCTCTCTGGGACACTGTCCCCTGCTGGCATGCCTCTCTGTGTCTGCAGACAGCTCCACATTCTGCACTATGGGCAGCAGCTGGAACGAGAGGAACTCTGCACCATGTGCTCTGTGATGTGACTTTGGTCCCTCTTGGCTCTGCAGGACAGTGCTGGGGGTTCCCCAGCCGTGCCATACCCCAGAGCTCCTGTGGTGGTACCTTCCATAGCATGTGCTGTCCCATATATTGATCCCTCTGCCTGCTTTCCTTAGGCGACCTGTGGTGGCGTGCTGCGGGGCACGGGGAAGCAGAAGATGGGTGCTATCGCCAACGCCATCGGCTATTATGCCATCGGCCTGCCCATTGGCATCTCACTGATGTTTGCAGCTAACATGGGGGTGTTAGGTACGTGCGTCCTCCCTTTGGCTTGGTATCAGCTGCCAGCACTTCTGCTGGACCAAACCCCGTGCCTTGTGCAAAGTCTCAGCCCTGGAACTTGTGCTCAGATCTTCCTTTGCGTTGGTGGGACTGGATCGCTCACGGAAGTGTTTTGCTGAGGCAGGCTCTGAGTAGTCTCCATGGGGGCTGAGATGTCCCAGTAAATCCAGGCTTGCTCCCAGCATTGGACCCCCCAGGAGCTGTTTCCTCTTGCTGCCCCTCAGGGCAGCTCTCCCCTTAAAACTGGGTTAGACATGGGACGATAATCTGACCCCACTGAAGTCCTTGAGCATTTTGGCAGTGGTTGGCAAAAGCAGGCTTTCCTCAAGCCCCCCCTGAAGTAACTCTCCATTGCTGCAGGTCTGTGGGTAGGGATGATCATTTGCATCTCTTTGCAAGCCCTTTCCTTCTCGGCTTTTGTCATGCGCATGGATTGGAAGAAAGCTGCAGAAGAGGTGAGACTTGTGCTTCTCCCTTGTAATTCTTAAAAGGTGTTAGGTGAGTTCCTGTCCGGGTACAAAGCCACAGCGGGCTGGAAGGAGGCAAAAGTGAAACAGGATCTGTCCCTCTTTTACAGTGTGGGAGCAATTTGGTGCTGAGCATGCTTGCTTTGGGAGGGTGGAGGCTCAGGTTTGCTTGGCTGGGCAGGACACCCTTGCTCTGAGAAGAGCAACTCTTCCCTGTGTTTTTAGGCTCAAGTCCGAGCTGGACTGAAAAAACAACCGGCAGATGTGAACTCCAATGACACAGCTGCTAACAAAACATCTGCTGTGGGTACGTAACCAGGCCTGAGAAGAGGGAGGGAGCCCACATTCTCCACCCAACCCTTCCTTTCCTTCACAGTCACGGCAGCTGTGTCCTGTCCTGCAGGCCCAGACGGCTAGAAAGAGCAGTGTCTGGTGCAGGTCCCAGGCCAGTGGCACTTCTCCTGTCCTTAGTAACAGGACACCCTGCTACCCCTGCCGCCACCCTGGCTGCTCCAGGGAAGAGCCTGGACTGCCAGCCAGCGTCTGCCTTACCGGGCAACACCCCCCCTTTGCTGTCCTGGCGTCCCTGAGCTTTGGGGAGGACCCTGGGGACTGTCACTAGCGCTTGTGCAGCATCAGCCTGGGGTCCCCTGACTTTGCAGCTCGGCCTCCCTGCAGCACCGGCCTCTCTGTTGCCCAGATTACATCTGTGTTTACACGGACACCGTGGACACTGCAGTCCTGCCTGAGAGCAGCGTGGGAGACGAGAGGCAACCTGACCACGAGCTCATCACACAGGAGGAGCTTGCTGTCGTCTCTGCTCCTCCCGCTGTGGCGTGGAGGGCCTTGATCATCCGCTGTGTGCTGGCTGCTGCTGCCGCCAACGCCGTCCTGCTGGTGGGCATACTGGTCCGGCTGCTGACCGGTAGCGGCTAGAACCAGTGCCGCTGGGGAGCTGTGCGCAGAGCAGGAGGGCATGTGGTCACGTCCCAGGAGGAGGATGGTGCAGGGGAAGGAATTCCCCCTCAGTTCCTTGTAAAGAGTCACTTTGCTCAGTTTCTGGTCAACTCACAATGTTTTATCCCACACACAGAGTTCTTAAAGGGGGTGAAGATGTGACACCTGGAAAGAAAGTGCTTGAGAGCTGGTCCCTCTCCTGCACTGCGCTGGGATGTCACTCGTGGTGGGCGGGAGCGTATCCTGTGGCTGGCCCGGGAAGGAGACAGGGACCTTGTGCTGCTGCTTCCTCCTCCCTGGGGGCATTTGTCCATGTCACTTGCTAATGGCAGAGCCTCTTACTGCCCGCGGCGTGTCTCCTTGCACACCAGTCTGTGCCAGCATCTCCGTGTGGCAGAGCCCACTCGCTACTGCTGCGGCAGTGCAGAGCAAGGCCGCTTGTGTTGGAAGATGGCTGACTCTGGCTGCTGCCGGGGCATTGGGCGCTGGCTGCTGGCCCTGCTCTCCCTGCCGTGTGGCAGGCACAGGGCCTAAAGCAACTCTTTTTTTGCACTTTTGTAAGGTGGGATTTTGATACAAGTTTTCTGAGTAAATGTTGGGCTGTTGATACGGTGCGAGCATGACCCCAGTCACTGGCGGCAGGAGGCTGTTAGAAGGGAGACGTGTGCCTGGTCTGTGCGGCGCGGCGGGCTCGCACAGGGACCAGCCTCGGCCTCCAGGCGCTGCACTTTGGGGCCGGGTCTGGGTGTAGCGGCAGCCAAGGGCTCGTGTTCGCTGGGCTCACAGAGCATGCTGCTCCCCTCGGGTAGAAGCAGGGTTAGTGCACCTTGATGGCTCCCACACCGTTGCTGAGCCATGTGGAGCGTGTGGTGTGGTGCACAACCCCACAGAGCCGTCAGGAACCACCGTACATCTTAATGCAAATGCCCCAGCGCTGGCTGCCCACCCCTGCCCTTGGCACCGAGCCCCTTGGGACCGGTCCCAGGCTCTTACCTGCAGCTGTGTGACAGCAGCGAGGCCGCTGCCATGGTGTGGCACGCGCTCAGCTGTTGGAGGTGATACCATGTATAGCTGGTGCATGGCCCCTCTCTGCAACCCCACAGCTCTCCTGGTGTGTGGTACTGGTGCCTGTGGGCTGGGAATGAAAAGATGTGACGTACAGGAGCTTGAAACAGCCATTAGCCCCTGATGTCTGCCCAGACGTCGGGAGGACGGGGCCAACTGCACGC
>NW_010517061.1:9388-9802 GCF_000687285.1 Phaethon lepturus | reverse complement strand
CCCTGCCACTGCCGGCAGCAGCTCACGGGAGACTGCACGCCGCATGAATCCTCCATCGCTGCTGGAAGAGGAGGACAACCCTTCAGCCCACCGGCCGGCAGAGCCACGGCAAAGCGGGAGAGAGGTATGAGGGCCTGTGGGAGCAATTTGGGAAGGCTCAGCCCCTACGCTGGCTCCGGGCAGGCAGCAAGCGCCTTGCTCTGCACGTGCAGGCTCCCCGGCTGCTGCCCGCAGCGGTGCACAGGACCCTCACGGGGCTCCCCAGCTCCGTGCCCTGCCCTGACCCGCTGCCTGCACTCCCCATCGCCAGCCCAGCTGCTGACAGCAGGGAGCATGCCGTCAGCTTGCCCGGCCCCGGCTGAACTTCACCCCTCCGTGGTTACACATTGCTCACCCTGGCAGGGTGGTCTTAAC
>NW_010517061.1:8450-9304 GCF_000687285.1 Phaethon lepturus | reverse complement strand
GGCAGAGCGGCAGCATGAAGCAGGCGAACCTCCCCGAGGAGAACAGCTTCAGCGAGGCGATGGCTACTGGCCAGCACAATCTCACACCCGGCAGCTATGGGAAGAAACGCCGCTGGCTTCGGCGCCTGGTCCCGGACAACTTCTGGGAGGACGTGAAGAAGCTCCTGGTGCTGGCAGGGCCGCTGGTAAGGACCCCGGCAGGAGAGCACTCCCCCCAGCATGGCCACCCCTGCTCACCTCCACCTCTGACCTTCACCTCTCCTCTTACCTGCACTTAGATCCTGATCCAGCTGCTGATCTTCCTGATACACCTTGTCAGCTCCATATTCTGTGGCCACCTGGGCAAGGTCGAGCTGGCCTCCGTCACGCTGGCCATCGCTGTAAGCATTCCCAGGGGCTGCGCCGGCGCCGGGCAGCAGCTCCCACCCGCTGACCCACCCGCTGACACTGGGATGGGAAACGGGAATGGAGGCAGACAAGGACAGAGATTTCAGACCCCCACTTTTCCTTTTAGCCCCTCTCCCTACCTAAAAATCTGAAATGCTTACATTTGTTCTTTGTTTTTTAACTCCTGTTTCCAGGTTATAAATGTTACTGCCATCTCTGTAGGTTATGGTTTGTCTTCAGCATGTGACACCTTGATATCACAGGTGGGTAAGAGATGCTGGCACTTGTCCTGGCGACACGGGGTTTTCCAGCATCGGCTGGGGGCGCGGCACTGCATGGAGCCCCAGCTGCACCTGCGAGCTGGGAAGCTTGTCCCCGGGCAGCAATCCCACAACAGGGAGCTCTGTGCTCCCCTTGAAATACCAAATCCTTCCCGGGCAGTCTCCAGGGAGTCCAGGGCTACTCCC
>NW_010517061.1:3241-8112 GCF_000687285.1 Phaethon lepturus | reverse complement strand
GGCCCCCGCCCCCCCCGCACCGGTGCGCTGCCAGTGCACCAGGGCTCACCGCTGCCCTCCCGCCTTGCAGACCTACGGCAGCAAGAACCTGCTGCGCGTGGGGGTGATCCTGCAGCGTGCCACCCTCATCCTGCTGCTCTGCTGCTTCCCCTGCTGTGCCATCCTCATCAACATCGAGCAGCTCCTGCTCCTCATCCGCCAGGACCCCGAGGTCTCCAGGTCGGGTGGTCCCGTGGCCAAGACACCACTGCATCATCCCCCCCCGGCATGGAGGGGCTGTGAGTGGGGTGGCCATGGCCCCTGGCTAACCATGCCTCTCGTGTCCCCCCAGGTTAACCCAGCGCTACGTGATGGCGTTTGTCCCTGCTCTGCCGGTGAGTCCCTGTGGGCACCCTGGCTGCTGGCCACGCATGGGGACCAGCCATCCCGCTCCCGCTTTCCACCACAGCCGCACAGCCCCTGCTCAGCGCTGGCCTCATCTCATCCACCAACTTCCTTTTCAGGCGGTTTTTCTGTATAACCTGGAGACAAGATACCTGCAGAACCAGGTGAGTCCTGCAGCCCTCGCCCCCACAGAGGGTCAGCTCGGCTCAGGGCTCCCTTCAGCTGTGCACCCAGGGTTGTCATGCTTGCCGTTCCCGGTGGCGAGGCAGCATTTGTCCCCACCACCGCCCGGCTGCCCCGCAGCAGCTCTGACCCTGGAGATCACCCCATCCCACAGCCAGTTGTACCCATCTGCCTGCTGGGCCTCCCTTCATACTTCCCCACATCAGGGATTTACCTCCAACGCACTAATTTTCCAAGCAGGTGACATCATCAGGAGTTTATTTTTTGGCTGGGAAAGCTGCTGAGCACAGGGCTGGCAGGGACCTTCGCACCTCTCTCCTGAAGCTCTTGCGAAGGCGGCGTAGCCCCCATCTCCTCCTCTTTGCAGATGATCATGTGGCCACTGGTGCTGAGTGGGATCGTTGGCAACGTCATCAACGTGATCGCAAACTGCATCTTCCTCTACGTGCTCCACTTGGGCATTGTGTGAGTAACGTCTGCGTCCCATGGAAGGGAATACGCAACACCTGGCAGCTGCAAGGGACTTTGCAGGGACATCGGCACCACCAGGCGCAGCCGAGCATCCGGCGCTCGCCGGGGCACGGCGTGATGTTACGCTCTGGCACCCCGAGGCCGGGGAGACGTGAGCAGGATGCCAACGACCTTTCTGCCTTTCTTTGCAGGGGCTCTGCCTGGGCCAACACCGTTGCTCAGTATTCGCAAACCATTTTCTTGTTCCTGTATATTATAGGCAAGAAACTCCACGTGAAGACCTGGGGAGGTAAGGGCATCTCCCCAGCTCCCTCCGGTTCCCGCTTTACATGAGTGTTCATGAATCTTCCACCGCTTCTATCAAGTGAATTCTGTTAGTCCTGATGGTGAAATATTAACCTCAGCCTGGTACACCCCAGGAATGCGGTGCTGCTTCGGTGGCAGCACGTCATGCGCAAGCATTGGCGGAGCACTGTGCTGGGCTGTAAACATTAATTCTGGAGAAATGAAACTTTCTGCTGAGGCTTCGTAGGGTTCAGCCCCTAAACCGGATGAGCACAGACGTAAGCATGAGATTGTCCTTAGACACTCTGCTCTGGGAGGGATGAGCTGAGGGTTGCATCACTCTGGCCCACAGGATGGCATCAGCAGAGCCTGAACGTGCACGTTCCGTGCTGGAGAGGTCCTATGGAGCTGAGAGGCATTGCCCCAGTGGCTCTGCAAACAGGAACGGCACCTCCAGCTGCCTTGGTGCTCTCGAGGAGGTAACACATGGCCAGGCTGGTCCTCCATCAGGTGACATTTCTTCTCTCTGCAGGCTGGTCCAGCGAGTGCCTGCTGGAGTGGGGCAGCTTCACCTCCCTGGCTGTCCCCAGCATGCTCATGGTGTGCATCGAGTGGTGGACCTACGAAATCGGGAGCTTCTTGATAGGTCAGAGAGGGGGAGCTGCAAAGAGGTGGACAGGGTGTGACCCAGTCCGGTGTCCGTGGCAGTCACAGGGCCCGAGAGCAGCTCTCCGCTGGGCACCCACACCCGGCGCTGAGCCTCTCCTCTCCCCCAGGCCTGCTGAGCGTCATAGAGCTCTCTGCCCAGTCCATCATCTACGAGGTGTCCGTTGTTGCTTTCATGGTAAGGGCTGGGCATTATTATTTCCAACCAGGGACAGGCCGGTACAGACACCCACGAAAAACATCTCCAGCAAATCTTGGTCTTCCCGCTCTGCGCTTAAGCCCCTCCCTGCTCCTGCCTATCCCCGCTATGGAGATGTTTTAAATCAAATCAGCTCTGTCCCCCTCTCTGCCGGCTGATTATTTTGCTGTCACTGCGCTGGCCCCATCACCCAGACGCACACGCAAGCCTCAGCCCTGTGGTTACAGATCCCCTTGGGGCTCGGCACGGCCGCCAGCGTGCAGGTGGGGAACGCACTGGGTGCCAGTGACATCGAGACGGCCAAGAGATCCTCCTCCACCAGCCTCCTCTGCACAGGTCAGGCTGCCCATGCGCCGGGAAGCTTTCGCTGAGGCTCCTTGATGCGCAGCAGACACAGGGAGCGTTTGTGGGCCCCTGCCGCGGCACACGCCGGTGTCCCCCGCTTTCTCCCTTCGGCTGCTCCCGAGCTGCCTGTCGTGGCCGGGCTGGGCGCAGCGCTTCGCTCTGTTTTTCAGGGGCGTTTTGCATAGCTGTGGGGGCCATTTTAGCCGCCACGAAGGATGTGCTGGGATACGTCTTCACCCGTGACAAGTGAGTGCCGCCGGCTCCCAGCCTTGGTGTGCAGAGGTCGGTTCCCAAAAGCGATCGTTGGCTCTTCTCTGTCCCCAGGGAGATCGTTGAGTTGGTGGCCTGGGTCATGCCTGTCTATGTTGTCTTCCACTTGTTTGAAGCCATGTGTGTAAGTCCCTGGGGATGCTGCTGCTTTTGGTAGGGGACCTTGGTGCTGAGCGGCAGCATCGCAGGCGGTTGGTCGGGGGTCCCTCAGGCTGCGGGTGGGCACCGGCACATGCAGTGGGACCCTGCGGAGCTCCTGGGGTCACCCCTTAGAAAACACCGAGTGCATAAAGAGGTGCCGACCCACAGAAATAACCAGGTGGAGGTGGGGAGCTGGTTCATCACCAGGCTGGTTCACCAGCCCCTCAAGGCAGCGGCAGAGCCCCGAATTTGGCCAAGGAGTCGCTCCTGACCCTGGCCCCAGCCCCTCTCCCTCTTCCCGGCAGGGCACCTGCAGCGGGGTGCTCAGAGGCGTAGGCAAGCAGAAATTTGGTGCCATCCTCAATGCCGTGAGCTACTACGGTGTGGGCCTGCCCCTGGGAGCCGTGCTGCTCTTCGTGGCCAGGATCGGCGTCATAGGTACCGACCCCTGGGCGTGCAGCTCTGCATGGCCCAAGCCCCCCGCGGGTAGATGTGGGTCGGGGGGTAGGTGTGTCCCCCCCCCAGCCTCACCGACGGGACTCTGCCCTCCTACCTGGCTGGGGACTGGGCACACTGGGCTGGACTGGGATGGCCACTTGCAGCTACTGAGAGCTTTTAGTTGTACTGGGAATAAGCAACCGATGCCAGATCTGCCGGGCAGCCCTGCAGCAGGCGCCCACGGCCACCCCATCCCTGTCTCCCTGCTGACCTCGGTGACATCCCCTTTCTTGACTTGCTGTCTCGAGATGCTGTCTCAGTTGGGTTTGCTCTGGCCACGGCACCCCGCTGACACCGGCGTGTCCTCCGCAGGCCTGTGGCTCAGCATGCTCGTCTGTGTCTCCATCCTCTGCACCTGCTTCATCGCCTACATCTCCCGCATGGACTGGTGGAAGGCGGCCGAGGAGGTAACCCACGTGCCCGCAGCATTGCACCCTGCCAGCAGGAAGGTCCCCAGCAGCTTGGCTGGGATCACAGTGGGATAAGACAACGTCACAGGCTTGATCCCTCCAGTGCCCCAAGCGAAACCCAGTGCCTATGGCCACATCCCTGCATTCAGCACCCTCCCACACATGCACTCAACGGCCTCGTTTCCTTCTGCACCTTGTGCTACCCGTGGTTGGGGATGTGAAGCACAAAGCAGACGAGGTGACTGAGGCTACCTCAACCCTGCAGCCCTGAGCATCGCCTTGTTCCCCCACAGCTCCGGGTTTCCACCAGCCAGCATCTCTCATTTCAGGCATCTCTCAGCTACGCAGTGCTATTTCCAGCCAGACGAACCCCGTGAGAGGCAACAAGTTTGGGGATTTCCTGCACCACACGCCACCGGCTAAACCCAGCACATTCCCTCCCACAGGCTCAGCGCCGTGCGGGAGTGACCCAGCCGCTGCCAGAGGAGCCGAACCCAAGCCCCGAGCCCCCCTGCAAGGCACTTTCCTCTGATGTGGGGCCAGCCCCGCCACCCCACGCTTACCCCCCTGCCATGGCAGTGCAGGGGTGCATTGGTATGGCCAGGAGCTGGGCACTGTGTGGTGGGTTTGGGTCCAGGAAGGGTCCCCAAGGATTCACATAAGCCAGGAAAAGCCCATGAAATGGGGGTGCAGCGTAGTGCTGGTGCTGCTGCCTTCAGTTACTGGGAAAACAGTAGTTACAATAGTTTCCCAAGTTACTGGGAAAACAAGTAGTTACACCACTCAGGAGGGTGACGGAGCTGGTGGGTGGCTGACCCAGAGAGACGGGGCACCCTGGGCAGTTCTCACCCTGCAGACACCTTCAGGTCTCCCTGAAGCTCCATGGAGGGCTGGAGATCTCCACGCTCTGGGCTGCTCATAATGTGCTTTCAGACCTGAGACAAAACCCTCCCAAGAAACTCCTCAATCTCCCCAAAAGCCCTCAATGATGCTGCCTCATTCTCCTTGCAGCAGGAGCT
>NW_010517061.1:0-3099 GCF_000687285.1 Phaethon lepturus | reverse complement strand
CCCCAGCCGCAGCCGTCGCAATACTTGCGCTTGGCATTGTCATAAAGCTGACAACCAGCAAACACTGACTGGCACCAGGGACTCTGGGGACTTCGGGGGCGAAAGCCCCTCCTGATGGATGGATGTACCAAGTACAGACCAGCCAGCACACGCCTGTCCTGTGGGAGCCAAAGGCCCTCCATCAGCATCTGCTCAGCCACCACTTGGAAACGGGCCCTGCGGCTGCTCCAACACCCAAAACGCTGCTCTGGGCTGCCCGACGCACACCGAGCATGTGGGTAACCCCCTCCAGCCCACGCTGCTGACTGTCACCCACCGACCAGGGCCAAGCACAGCCCGGCTCACACCGCTGCTCCGTGACAAATGCCAAATAAAGAATAAACCCAGCTGGACTTGGGCTGCTCCTTTGGGTGGGGGCTGAGGGCAGGGCTTGGGGCGGAGCAGGGGAACGTCTAAGGCTGGGGGCTGCAGCGCATGCGGGAGCCTGGGGTACAAGGGTCTTGCCCTGCCCCAAGTGGCCTTCACAGTAAAACAAAGGTTTTATTCAGCAAGGCTCAAGGTCAGCTTTCAGTTACAAGTTTGGAGGTAAGAGACTGTTAGTAAACCAATAAAAAATTGGAATTCAATTACAGATGAGATGGCTGGCTGCTCAGCCACTCTGGCCAAGGACTTCCCCAGACAGGGGAGTCCGGTCGCAGCAGTGCACCAGCAGTGCAATGGTCCCTGGTGCTCCTCGAGTCCTCGGGGCAGAGTGTGGCCACAGCTCAGAAAGCCTTTGTTGTCACCTCAGGTAGCCTTTGCACACCTCGGATGGCTAAAGGTGGTTTACCCTGCAAATGAGACATCACCTGTTTGGTCATGAGTCCTTTCAAGGATGGGATGCTGCAGGTTCTTAGGGGCTCCTTCCCTCTGCTCTGGGCAGGCTGCTGGGGACAACCAGCCTGGACTGCCCCCATCAGTAAGACCCACATCTTTTTAGGCTTATTGCTGGTATGGGATAGCTTTCTATAGGGATCCCGCGAGATGTTACGTAGATAACAGGCTCAGTAACAACCGGCTTTGTTTTGATACCCTCGTGACAAATGATTCCCCTATTCCCAAGAGCTTTTACATGGGTTCCTGTTTGCAAAGCAGGGCAGGTGCTGCCTCCTTCCACCTGCTGCCACTCGCTGCTGCGGCACGACCAACGGTGTAGGTCTGAATTGATTACTGTGTTCCAGCAGGAGCCAGAGCCTCCAGCTGGGAGCTTCTCTGCTTTAGGTGCATTTCATTTGCTTCTACCTCTTCAGTGCACTGGCTGCCTTGGAAGAAAAGAAATTGCAGCAAAAAAACATTCAGCGCTAGGACTGCAGAGAGTGAGTGGTGGGTTACCGGTCCGGTGTGCTGCTGACCGCCGATCACTCCTCTTGTCCAGGGGACACTATCTGGAGAGGCACAGAAAGCAAGCTGAGGCCCACAGGGAAGGAGCAGAGCCTGAAGCAACGGGGCAATGGAGACTGAGACCAGGTGGGGCTCAGGGGACGGGGCTGGGAACACACACTCATGCAGACAGCGAAGAGCCAAAGCTCACCTTTATCACCACCGCTGCCACAATCCCCAGCAGGGCCAGGATGACCAGTCCAATTCTGCCCTTGTTAAACCGCTTCAAGACGAAGAACTTTGCCCAATCCACTTTCTTCTGGCTGCTAGGTGGGTACCGGAGGTTGTTTGTACCCTCCATCTTCAGGTCCTTGATCAAGCAGGCACGGTGGTGGGAGAAGGTCTCAAAGCTGTGCTTGCCGTGGTAGGCGCCCATCCCGCTGTTACCTGAGGGACACAACCCAGGCAGGTCACACCATGCATGGTGACAGTCGCATGCCTTAAATTCTGTTTGTCAGCCTCCAGGACACAGGGAAAGCTTGGTCACGGTGCTTCTCACACCTGGAGCAGCTGCTCTGCTCCCCAAGGATGGAGAAGCAAAGAGCAGCTTTAATAACTACCCAGAAATAAGCAAGGACCTGCTCACTGCCTTGAACTGGTGCTCAGGCTGGTTGTGTGCATCCAGCCTTGAAATGTTAATGGCACCAGTCCTCCCCTCCCCAGAGCTAGTTCTGCTTCTCCCCCAAAATTTACACTGGGGTTGGAGACAGGAGGAACAGGGTCTGTTATGTCAACAGATGGGACATAAGGAGGACAGTCAGTAGCCTGTCATCAGAAACACCCAAGACGACAGCCCTCTACCCACAGCCAGGTTGTCTCTGCCACAAAGCCACGAGTCTGACAGTGACTGTGGAAACTCAACCAGCCACTTGGCCACAGGCAACTTCATCCCACGCCCTGGCACAGGAGAACCAGAGCTGCAGACAGATGTGCCAGAGGGTTTTCCTCTCCCACTGGCACCAACACTGCTCCAACCACTAATGAGCTTTTATACAAAGGAACCCATCAGTGAAAATAATATTCATGGGAAAATGCAGCTGAAAGTTCCTGAATTGCCAAACGGGCACGACAGCACCTGGGTCAGAGGCTGCTGCTGGGAGACTGAAACCAGGCCTATGGGATGGAGCAGGGACTTACCCACACCGCCGAAGGGCAGATCCAGAACCGCAGAGTGCATTAAGACGTCGTTGGCTGTCATGCCACCACTGGAGGTCTCCGATATCACCCGCCTGATCAGCTACCCAGAGTGAGAGACGGCACAGAACAGAGGGAAATCAAGACGGGCCACCAACACCATGGCAGTTACCAGGGCAGGTCGGTGTCAAGGTGATGCCTGAACGCCCCTTTGGCAGGGGGGACAGGCCATGCCGCACTCCTTGAGAGGCCGGATTTACATCATTTAAACACAAGTTCTGCCCAGCTAGAACAGGCATGAAATGAAAAGGCTCCGTCTCAGTGGGACAGGTCAGAGGTGGTGGTGCACCGGCTGGAGCCTCAGGTGCTCCTCAGCACTCCCACTCAAAATGCCTGGGGCTGTTGTGTCAGGCCAAAGCCCTAACCTAAATTCCTGAGCTGGCACAACAGGGCCTGGAGCGGGGGCAGAAGACATCCAAGGAATGAGCATCCACCAGCATGGGCCAGCCAGCCAAGGGGCGCATGGGGAGCTGTGCGAACCCAGAG
>NW_010517060.1:21845-31303 GCF_000687285.1 Phaethon lepturus | reverse complement strand
GAACCTACCCCTAGGTCCAACTCTAGTGAGCTCAGGTGTCTGTTTGCTCAGTATTGGCTGAAGTTACCTTTACCCAAACTTAGGGTTAAACATGGTTCCATGGTTCATTGGGACTTGCCCAATTTGGCTGCACCTGATGAAATTCACCCTGGGATCTTACAGAACTGGCTCAAACTACCTGAGAGCCATTTGCTCTCAAGACACCTGGAGGGTGGGTGATATTTCTGAAGAGCTGAAAAGGGTAGTTGTATCTGAAGCTTAGTTTGTGAACCTTCTAGAAAAGGTGATTACGTTTAATTGTCAAAACATCGTACTGTTTGATTAAAGCTGAAAAGAGAGGTGTAAGCAGACATTTTGAGGTAGCAGAACAGGGTATGACTGCCGTCAATTCATGATGCTTCAAACGTAGTCTGATAGAAGTCTTACTCATGTAAAAAATTACAGACATTTTTAACTCTTGATATGAGTACTTTCTGAAGCATTTAGGAGAAAGTGCTTTCAGACTCACTAGAATTCTGGCCTCCTATTTTGTACTTGCATACCATATTGAAATTAAGATCTGGGATGGAAGAAAAATTGTACTTGTCTTTCATTTTGAGATTACACCTCATCAGAAAGAATGGGTTCAAAAGATAACTGGATTCAAAAACTTTGTGGGTTTTTAGGATAAAATGTTGTATGCTACAAGGTTAACTTTTTAAGCTTAACTGTCAGCAAGGGCTTATTCAGGTCAACATTCCAAAAGAAGGTGTTGAAGAGGGCACCAATACAGCAGCACAAATTGCTTTGGTAGCAATGGCCTCTGTTCTAATGCATACACAGTTAAATCTAACACAATGGTTGGGTTGTTTGGGACATCTGCTGGTTAAATTTGTCCTAGTAATGACAGGCAAGGCACAGAAATGTGTCTGTTTTGTCCTCCAAACACATATTTTTTCTGTTCCAGTTTCATTTTGTGAAATGCCTAGACACCAGGGTGAGGAGGGATGAAGAAGAGCCGCCTTGCTTGGAAGAATCAAGTCTGTAGGAGGTTAAGAAAAACTAAAAAAGCTCAGATGATAGTCACTATTTTAGGCAGCCACAGATAAATCTAACACTGCAGTGGGGTTGTTTGGAACATCTGAAAAAGAACTAGTATTGTGAAAGAGGAGTGATGCATCCTAGAGGACACACAGATCAAAGAGCCAGAGCTATTTTAAACAACAAGGAAAGGTGAAGATTTATGTCTGCTGAAAGGCAGGCTTACTGTCAACCTGGGTGTGCAAATCTCGTGGCCTATGGGGATTTAAACCCCAATTCCTTTTTAAAAGCATATCAAACCAATTTCAGTGAAGGCAGTGGCATTCTTCTGCTTTCATGGTGAAATGCTTGGCCAGGAAAGAAGTTATCATGTGTTATTCTTTGCTGCACACACACAGAATCTTCACAGAGGTAAATATGGTATGTTTGATGGAAGCATAAATGGTCTTCTGAAGTGTGGCATAACCTCCAAAAATAACAGTGCTTAGTTTAGGTGGTAGTACTTGCTCCCCACTATGTCTGCCTGTTTACAACCATTTCTTGATTTGAAGAATGCAGACATTCAGATTCGCTAGAAAAATTTCTGGACTTTTGCTATGGGAACACAGTTGTAGCATTTTGGAATTGTCTGCATGTGGTGGGTTTGACCTTGACTAGATTCCAGGTGCTCACCAAAGCCACTCTATCACTCCCCCTCCTCAGCTGGACAGGGGAGAGAAAAATATAGCAAGAAGCTTATGGGTTGAGGTAAGGACAGTGAGAGATCATTCAGCAGTTATTGTCATAGGCAAAACAGACTCAACTTGGGGAGATTAGTTTAATTTATTGCCAATCAAAATCAGAGTAGGATAATGAGAAAAAACACATTCCCCCCACCCCTCTCTTCTTCCCAGCCTCAACTTAGCTTCCGATTTCTCTACCACCTCCCTCTAGGCGGCCCAGGGGGACAGGGAGTGGGGGCTGTGGTCAGTTCATCACATGTTGTCTCTGCCGCTCCTTCATCCTCAAGGGAAGGACTCGCACTCTTCCCCTGCTCCAGTGTGGGGTCCCGCCCACGGGAGACAGTTCTCCACGAACTTCTCCAATGTGAGTCCTTCCCACAGGCTGCAGTTCTTCAGGAACTGCTCCAGCATGGGTCACTTCTACAGGGTGCAGTCCTTCAGGAACAGACTGCTCCAGTGTGGGTCCCCCATGGGGTCACAAGTCCTGCCAACAAACCTGCTCCAGCATGGGCTCCTCTCTCCATGGGGCCACAGATCCTGCCAGGAGCTTGCCCCAGCACGGGCCTCCCACAGCTTCTTTCGGGCATCCACCTGCTCCGTCATGGGGTCGTCCCCAGGCTGCAGGCGGAGATCTGCTCCAGCATGGAGCTCCATGGGCTGCAGGGGGACAGCCTGCTTCATCATGGTCTTCACCATAGTCTGCAGGGGAATATCTGCTCTGGTGCCTGGAGCACCTCCCCGCCCTCCTTCTTCACTGACCTTGGTGTCTGCAGAGTTGTTTCTCGCATATTCTCACTCTTCTCCTTGCAGAGGGCTGCAAATGTTGTGTGCCATTTGATTCCCCTCCCCCGCCCTTCTTAAATACATTACCACATCGGCACTACCACCGTTGCTGTTTGGCTTGGCCTTGGCCAGCGGCAGGTCCATCTTGGAGCTGGCTGGCACTGGCTCTGTTGGACACAGGGGAAGCTTCTAGCAGTTTCTCGCAGAAGCCACCCCTGCAACCCCCACGACCACCAAAACCTTGCAACACAAACGCAATACACTGCATCACCAAGAATGTTTCTAAAATACCTAGCTGAAATATGAAGACTGAACACTACAGTTATCACTAGAGGTGCAACTACTTAATCAGAGGCAGAATCTAGGAGAAAATAGTAATAAATTTAGAATAAACTTTTTTTAGTCTTGAAAAACTAAAAAACTGCACTAAAAACCATCTCCGACCTGAGGGCAGGTAATGGTAGTCATTACAGCTGATTCTAGATCAGGAAAGATGGCCTTTCATCAAGTTGTGTCAATAGCTGCTTTAGCTTAAAGTCAAAGTTGGTAGAAATGGAAGAGCATTTTAAGGTGTTTGGTCATGTGTAGGTTTTTACGTATGTGATGGTGTTTGTAAACACTCACATGCAGCACCAAGAATTGTGTAGTAGTTGTAAAACAGTGGGTGAACAGGAGAGTCCTTCATTGTGTTTCTTATTTCATAGCATTAAAATGTTCCATGAATTTGAGAGCCACTACTGATTCCTTTCCTAAATAAAGATGCCACAAACTTGTTAGGGACTTTAGATTGACAAAAACAATCAATTAGTTGCTAGGCAGCAACCACAGCCATCCAGTTTTGGGACGGGATTATAATTTGCACTTTCCAAGAGTTGGCAACAAGCTGTGAGACTTTCTGAGCAGGTATCGCGTAATCATAAGCAGTTATAAGGAGTTACTGCAAAGGTTGATGGCAGGGCTAGTTCTCAGTTAACAGAAATCTCTCATGATACAATGTTCACCAAGCGTTGTTTTTCTAGTACTGAGTGCCTTATGCCTTTTCTGAAGTGAAATCAGACCCTCCTGTATGTTTTTGTGTTGATTTCCCTAGTCCTGTGGGATGCTATCAAAAGACACTCTTGTTTACTGAGAAAATTTTGGATTACAGATTGCTACAAAGGCCCATTTAGTTGCCTCTGCAGCTATCTAGCTCGGATTTTGCCATGTCACTATCAGATGATCATCACTAGCCAGGCCCAAAATTATTGCATCTAGTATGGAAGATGTTAGCTGGGCACGTGTCATGAGCAAGGATGGTTTTGGAGCTGAGGAGGTTCTCAGATAGAGTGGGAAACACCTTATAGGCATCCTTACTCATCAAAAGGAGAAAGGCGTTAGAAGCAGCCTAGTGTTACCAGGACTTAAAGCACAGGCTAGCTGACTCATTGTAAATCTACAGCATAGTTTATCTTTTGGCAGCTTGTTTGACATTGCAAACGTAAGATGTGAGTTTTCTATACCTTGATGTTTGTCTGACTAATAAGATTTGTCCCCACCACAGAAAACTGTATTTACAATCTTTGCTTGTTTGAGGAATTTTCCGGATTCTGATGCCGGATTCTTCAGGTTATGTTTGGAATAACTAACTGAACACCAAAGACAAGCATTAAGTCCAAAGAGAGACTGAATTGCGGAGAGCAGTAACACTGTACTTGAACATTTGACTTATCTGATACTTTTTGGCCTTCCCTCCAAAGGGCTGTAAATGTTACTTGCCATTCTTCCATGAAACTGTTCATGGAAGCACAGATTCTTATGTGCACACATTCTTGAAAAGAGAGGGACTGCATGTATTTTATTTTCCTTTTGTCAGTGTTGACAGTAAGAATTTGCTCTCTGAGTCGGATTACTCAATGTTTCAAATTGTGGCAGACTTAAGGAAGTGTTGTGTCTTCTTGTCTTTTACACTTGCTATGGGAAAAGAAGGTCATGCAGGGTTCCAGATGTCTTGATTCATGTTGCTGTTCTCTCAGAATTGAAGACGGCACCCATGATTTTGCTTTTGCCTCTATGGTGGCATCCACACTGACTATATATTAAGAAGGCATGCTTAATTTTTCCAGCAATACCAGCTAGTCTAGTAAAAGAGTCCACTTTTGTCAGAAAATCTTGCCTTGCATGCCTTTTGAGAAACTTGATTTCTTAGATAAGAAACTACTCTTAGGTCGCTTATTTCCCAGCTGCTGGTAGTAGTGCATCACTTTTTTTTTTTTTTTTTTTTTTTTTAGATTTAGGGATTGTAGATTCCACTCATATCTATTTTTGTGGGAAACTGGTTTAGCCATGGAAGTAGATGTTGTACTACTTTAGCAGTTGGAATATGCTTTGAACCTAACTTGCCTACCTTTTGAAGAACTGATAAGCAAAACCAGTCTGCATCCCAAAGGGTTTCAAACTCTGTTAAGGATCCAGCTGCTCAGATGGATGGTTCCAGCTTTTAAAGTTAACCCTTTTACTCTTGCCCTGTAGTTTATATTTATTATAATTTTGCTGTCTTGCAAAAATGTGTGTATTTGTGAAATAGTGTGCATTTCACTGTTTTGAAGGTCTTATAAGATCATTCTTTGCTGCAGCACCACCTGATCATAGAATCATAGAATCTTTGGGTTGGAAGGGACCTTTAAAGGTCATCTAGTTCATCCTCCCTTGGGGGGAAACTCAGCTACTGAACTGAAGGGGTTGGTTACTAGAATTCTAAAGCCTAAGGAGTTCATAAGCAGTCTTGTATGACATTGTGGCTCATCCTCAGAGAAGCAGTATGCTTAGTTCTTTTTTGCTCTGTTTGATAGGTGCTGCTTCTCTTTGGAAGTATTAATTTCAAATTACTGACATCTTTTTTTAACTTCTTGTTTCCTAACTCTCTTCATCCTTCAGGGAAAGACTCTCGTCTCCTTGTCTTCAGACTCAGTGCTGTCCAAAAAGATATAGAAACAAAGCAAATGATAAGGAGCAAATACGACTGCAGAGAAAATAAACTGGAGAGAACAAAAGGTGGTTTGATTATCCTGTGCTTAAAAACATCCACTGTGATATGATGCCTGTAGTTGCCAGGGGCTTATTAGCTTCCCTGAGGCAGTTGTAGGTGTTCACCTTTAGTTGTTTCTCTAGATAGTCAATTCAAACTTTGTTAAGCTTATATGTCAAAATAAGTCTGGTATAGTCCAGCATGACATTTTAGAACTTTGTAAAAATACCATGTTACTGATAAAAAGCTCTAGAGAAAAATAGATATGCTGCTTTCAGGATTGACGGGTATGAAGACAGTTATGCAGGGATGTGAGACTGAAATAAAGGACATTTTAAGGTGGGAGAACACTGGCAAATCTCTGTTAAATAGTAATGTGTAGATTAGTTTGGGTGTTGACGATTATTTTAGTAGATGTAAACATTTTCTGGCCTTCAGAAGCAAGCTGCTTTGGAAAGCTGGAACATGCAGAATAGTAAAAATCCATGTATTTAGTCTTTACTTGCAAAAGGAGTAAGGGGAAAAATAGATTTCAAAAGAATCATAGCCTTTTATGTTTTTCTAGAAGTTAATGTTACCCTGTTGGGAGGTTTGTAATTCTGTGTTGCTAAGTCATGCATCAGAGCCCCATTATAGTAATCATCATAAAAATACAGAACAAAAAAAGCCGACCCTACCCCAAATACTTATGATCTAGAGCATTATTTCCTCAGGCTGCCATTTGTATGCCATTAATACTCACCACGGCAGCGAATTGAGGATCGTTGTGGCTATTCGGAACAAACTACTTCTCGTCACAAAGAAATATCATCCACACAACAGTTTAACCAGCAGCTCTCAGCTATCATCATCTGAATCTCCAGTAGAAGAGTTCCAGTACATCCGGGTATGTGTAATTTAATCGCTAATTACCTTAACAGACTGGGCAGCACTCAGCTACTGCAGGGGAGAAAGACAAAGAGCATGCATTTTTATATTCCTGAATCTCCAAACAAATAAAAGTGAGAAGCCATATGATGGAGTTCCATGTTTCTGCTTGTTCTTTTTCACGATTGTGTAACTATATTAAAACATTGTTTTAAATTTATGGAATACCTGCAGCGCCCACAGTAGGAGCTTGAAAAAGAGAATAATTCTGTTATTTACATTTATAGGAAATATGCCTTTCTGACCCTCCAGTGGTTATGACACTGGTGGATGGACCTACTGAAGACAGTGACAATATGATCTGTGTAGCATATCGGCATCAGTTTGATTTAGTTAATGAGAGCACTGGGGAGTCCTATAGATTGCATCATGTTGAAACAAACAAGGTAAGTTTTTGTCATTGAAACTATTTTCTTGCAGAACCACACTGAACATAATTTCTTGCAGACTCAGCGGATCCTGTGCAGACCTTTTGGGAGTGTAATTTATGGAGATCCTCATGTCTCTTACTTTTCAATTCTATAACCTCTGCTTTAGGGAACTCTGCGATACGTGTTCCTTTTGGGATACGTGATTAACAGTCACTCCCAAGATAAGTAGTTATATAAGGTAGGACACGTTAGGAAAGAGCCTGTGTTTCAGGCTCTGGACTATTGCTGTCAGTATAAATTAATTTTTCTCCTTTCTTAGTCAGTAGTTTTCTTTTTGTGTTTCCTTTGTTGTCTCAGTGTTTAATTGTTTAAGAAATTGCAGCAAAATAACTTGAGTTGTTGGCCACCCGTATCTCATTCAGATTTGCCTATTTGCATGTACTAAGGCTAACATATTTACACGTAGCTTTTAGTTCTATTTAAGAAACTGCTGCCCAATCAACGAATAAATTAACTGAATCTTTCTAACTAGGACATAGGGTTGGGATTTAAACAAATGTCCTGATTTTCAGAAAAGAGCTTCAGTATTACCTGCTGCGAAGATAATGATCTTCAGCATCTCTGAAAATCAGATAATTTTAATTGTTTCTAAATATGGATGTGGACATATAGCTTTAGACCAAAATAAAGGGAAGATTTTGCACGGTTAGTCTTTGTTGTTGTTGTTGTTTTTAACTGACTCTTTTCCTCCTAATGAGATAAGGGACTATGCTTTTCATTTGAGGGTTCTTGTCGATAGGTTATTTTCTTTTTAAATCATCTGTATTTTTATTCAGATCTGACGATGAAGAGGTTTGGTACTCCTAGCATGGGAAATACAGTGTAAGCTTCTCCACAGCACTGGAAAACTGTTAATCCAGATGAGGAGGAACTAGAAGTAAAGTATGGGGGTGCCACCACCATCACCACCACCACCCTGGTTCCTCTTCTCCCCAGGAATCCGTAGTTCCTTCGAGAACAAAAACAAAGCAGACAATTAGTATGAGCTGAGCCAGTGATCTTTGTGATGTTCAAGTGGGACACCAAATTATTTCCATGGGTAGCAGAACAGAAGTGGCTTTCAGTCACTACAAAGGATGGGTCAAAATGTATTTGGTATACATACATAAACTTCCAGGTCTGTTTAACAGTTTTTGACCTATACAGTAATCTTAAATCAAGAGGTGAACATCTAGTGTGTTGTACAAAGGAAGGTGAAAGAACTGCTGTTCATGGAATTGGTCTCTAACCCCTCTCCCTGCCCAAGTAGTAAATGTGGTCTGGGAAGCACTTCTTTAATGTAATCTTATGTATTTCACTAATAAGATCTCATTTCCTGAACAAGTACCCTACTTTTTATGGCTGGTTTGGGTTTTTTAATCTAAATGTAAAAGACAACTACAGAGTTGAAATATGAGAATTTATGCAGCCTTATGCTATGTAAAAAATACTGTGATTTATCCAGCTTCGGTTCTCAGTTTCTAAATTGCAGCCTATTCAGTAATCCTTAAGTATATCCCTATGAACCTCTGTAAGCGTTAGTGGTTTTGAACCAATAGTTGGTGCGTCTGATCTTTTTGCTAGTCATGATGTGCAATGGAGCTTTTTAGATTTCACTTTTTTTAAAAGAATTGCTATTTTTAGCATATTGTGTTGATTCACAGCTGTCCTGAACTCACCCAATTTCCCAAAATTTGTATTGCCAAATAAGTTATGTAAGTTTTTGTTGCTTTATACTATGGGTGTGGTATTGAATATTCAGTACTGTACAGAACTGAATACAAAAGAAATCGATTTCCATCCTGAGAGCATCCTGAAAATTAATCACTAAAAAGGCTGCATTTGAAAAATTGCTCTTTTTTTTTTTTTAACTTTTTTTCTTCTTTTTTTCTTTTATCTGTAGCTGTGCACTCCCCCAATTGATTGTATTCCTTGTTAGTCAAAACCTGGTTGTAATAACCTGAGTATCTTCTGCCTGCTCATTACCCTTTGCCATTATCGTTGCAGGTTAATTTTGTTGCAGCTATTGATGTATATGAAGATGGTGAAGCTGGTCTACTGTTGTGTTATAACTGTAAGTATTTAGGGAAGACCGAAAATGGAGTACCTCAATCTGCATATGTAATTCTTTTTTCATTGGAGTCTAGGTCTGTGTCTTAAAATAAATTTCAGTCTTTCACGGAAAGTTTTTCAATATAAGTTCTTTTTAATTTAAATGTATATTAGAGAGACTAGAAATTGAGGTATGATTTTATTGCAGGGTATGTTGAATTTAGACATACTAGCTGTTAGGTTTTAATTTCAGGTGTATAGATGTGTATCTATATATTTATAGATGTTACCACCTTACTCTCAAAAGTCCTATTTCTTCAGATCTACCTCATTCTTTAGGTAGTTACACACTTACTAGGTATTTTCAAGACACGTACAATTTAGCATTCCACTCCTTTTTCCCTGGGTGCTGTCATATTCTGTCTTTGTGCTTTTTCTTCCATCTACTTCTTGGCACTGTTGCATTATTTCATTGTAATTCTTTCAATCTCCTTTTATAAGACGGCCTTGGATATAACACGCATATGCTCTTCTCTGCAG
>NW_010517060.1:0-21814 GCF_000687285.1 Phaethon lepturus | reverse complement strand
TCTGCCGATCCTCATGAAAATAAAAGCTTTTAGCATGAAGCAGCCTTTATGAGGCAATGCTGAAGGACAAGGCACAGCTTTCTCTGTTGCAGAAGGAGTGTCCTGTTTGCCTCTCCAAAGTGAGCTTGATGGAGACAGGATAAATACACCTATGTTCTAGCACTGGCTATCAGATTAGTACCACAGAGCAAGTTTTAAGTGTCTCTTATGAAGTCTTATTGGTTCTGGTAGCTTGCCAGATCCTACCTGGTTCTGATTCACTTAGCACTGCTTCAGAACCAAAAAGCTACCTGACAGAGCATAATGAATTTCCACCTATATTTCTGCATGGAATCAGTTCCCTTCTAATAGACCCATTGCTGAGCCAAAGCTAACAAAATTAGCTGATCTTAAAGTTGAAATAAAGGTGCTGCATGGGCTTGCAGTGATTTGAATTCCTATTTCTAGGACAGTATCACAGGGAAATTTACGTTTGTTCTTTAGAGAGTTTTATAATTCTGAAAGTATCATCATAGAACAAATATGAATACACAGGATTTGGCAGTGTCCTAAGTTTGTATTTAGAAAAACACCTGTAATACATTTCTGTCTGTAAACTTTGATTCAGTCTAAGGACCTCAATTACAGGGAAAAAAAATATAAAAGAGTTGGAAGCAGCGCATATTTGAGACAGTCGTAGATGTTTACCTGGAGCCCCCGGTACATTCATATGAGCTTGTGAAGAAAAAAAGATGATTGAAATTGCATCTCATCTTTCAGATTTCTTATTGTTTGCTGATATAACTTCTCAAGTCCTGAACTTTAATAGATGTTTGATCAGCACTAGTGCATGTGTTTAAAGAAAAATCTGTTGGCACTGGAAGGTTAAGTGCCCCATTATCCAGATCTATGAAATTATAAGCCAGCATTCATGTCTGACTCATAGAAAGACTGTTAATTTCAGAATCAGTGGACTTAGAGCAGCTAAGAAGTAGGTTCACAAGTTATATGCTTAACAAAGTCTTGGCATCTATAATATCCCGTGTGTATAACAACCTTCAAAGAACGTAAACTGTGCTAGCATATGGCTGCTTGAAGGGCAGTTCTTTCGGACAGAGAGATACAGTTCTGCTGACACTGCTTTCTAATTTTTTTTTCTTGATTATTCCTCTATCTGTAGACAAGGTAAGGAACTGATAACTGTTGCAACAGAGTAATACTTACTTTGTGAAATATGACAACTTATTAAAATGTAGATCTTTCCTTTGATCTTTCAAATGCTGTGTTTGCAGAGGAAGCACATCTCCTTTATCTGTTTAGATAGAGGGACTTCTACATAATGTTTTATTATATATGTAATGCCCACACTTCTGCAAAATCTGCGTATAAAGTTGGTGTTTGTCACTTGTAGTGTAAGGTGATGGATGCTGCTTTTTTTGTTATTACAGATGTTTGCCAATACAGAAAGGTATATCCTTTCAATGGAGGTTCTCCACTGATCCAGCCATCAGCTTATGACTTCCACTTCAGCTGGAATCAAGTTCCTTATGCTGTTGGTAAGAAAATAAATCTTTTTTACTAGATGGCAGGTTTTTTTAATTACCATTTAGGCTTGCACTTGGCTATTAGTAGAATTACAGTATGTGTGCTAGGAATAAGCACGTTACATTCATGGTACCACTTTAGCTAAGTTTCTGCATATGATAATTTTTAAAAGTGGACCCTTGATGACAAGTTCTTCCTTTGCTGAACTTTTGTTTCTTTTTTTCTGTTTCTCATTTTCCATTCAGTCTATGTTCTGCCAGGCATGGAGAGTGAAGTTTTCTTCAGGCTTCATGTAGCTCAATGTCCATCAGTATGTTAGACAACCCTTTTCATAGGAAAGGGGGATGCCAGAAGAGGTCAGATACTCAAGAACAGTTTTCATGGAGTATCCAAGAAATATTTACATCAACCATTTTTCCTTGCCAAATAATTTTTGTTTCATTGCAGTCTGTGCTTTCCCTTATATCCTTGCCTTCACTACTGACTCCATTGAGATCCGATTAGTGGTGAATGGGAACTTAGTCCACACAGCAGTTGTGCCTGAGCTTCAACTTGTAGCATCAAGGGTAAGACACAGGAAAATCATGTTTGACTATTTCTGTGATATGTTGGGATCTAAATTGCATAAAAAGTTGCTGCAGCCAAAAACCAGACAAACCAAAACTGAAACACGTGCTACTTGATCTGTTCACCTGTGTGCTCTTAGTTTATATATAGTACAAAGAGAATCAGAATTGATCTTGCTGTCCTTTATTGCCCACAGTAATGCGGATCAGAGATATTTGACTGTTTACGGGGAAAAGCTATCTTCAACATCACAGATGTTCCCTCCACTTATAGTGGGATAACCTTTCCATGATCAACCTTAGTTGACTTAGCAATGATACAGCAATAGTGGCAATAGAACATAGTGGACAAGCATTTGAGCTCTTACTCAGAAGATGGTTAAGAAAGTCTTGCTATACTAATGATGAGTTACTTGTCATTTCAGTCAGATATTTATTTTAAAGCCACTGCTGCAGTAAGTGGATCATCTGACAGCAGCTCTAAGGAAATGAGTTCAAGGAGTTCTCCGCAAACACCAACAGCTTATGAAATGCCAGAATGTCCTCTTTCTTCTCTAGAAGGTAAGACATCTTCCAGGCAGCTTGAATAACAATTTCTGATCATTCCAACAGCTATCACATCTCACTACAGCTGATCTTTAGTGAGACGAAATTGATCAGGTAAAAGATGTTTGAGTTCCTAGCCAAGAGTCTGGAAGACAGAGGTTTTCTATTTGTCATAGAATAGTTTGGGTTAGAAGGGACACTTAAAGGTCATCTAGTCCCTGCAGTGAGCAGGGACATCGTCAACTAGATCAGGTTGCTCAGAGCCCTGTCAAACCTGACCTTGAATGTCTCCAGGGATGTGGCATGTACCACCTCTCCAGGCAACCTGTTCCAGTGTTTCACCACCCTCATCATAAAAAAACTTCTTCCATGTATCTGGTTCAAATCCTTTTGATTTGAACTTTTAGTTCAAAACTATTACCCCTTGTCCTGTCACAACAGGCCCTGCTAAAAAGTCTGTCCCCATCTTTCTTATAAGCCCCCTTTAAGTACGGAAAGGCTGCAATAAGGTCTCCCTGGAGCCTTTTCTTCTCCAGGCTGAATAACCACAACTCTTTCAGCTTTTCTTCATGAGAGGTGTTCCATCCCTCCAATTGTTTTTGTGGCCTCCTCTGGACCTGCTCCAACAGGTCCATGTCTTTCCTGTGCTGAGGGCTCCAGAGCTGAACACAGTACTTCAGGTGTTTATCCACAGATATGGAGCACCTGGCTGAGCTTGTGCCTCACAGTATCTCTTCTGAATGCATGGTAGCACTGTTTTGAAGAAATCTTTGAAATTTCTGTAGGAGGAGAGGAATTAAGCTTCAGTAGCTTGATGAATCTTTGGCAACATGGCCAAGACTAATAATGCAAAAAGAGGTAGAAAATTGCTGGAAAACTTGAGATTTCACAGACACCATTCCTTTCATTTAAGAAAAGCTAAACAGCCATTGGATGGTTAAAGCTCTGTTGCAAACCAAAAGTAAGAAGTTCTAGCCTAGAAAGAGTTTGCACAGTCCATTTAGTATATCATGATCTGCAAACAATCAGTTTATACAGGAACAATAATGGAGAAACAAGGGAATATCAACTACACAATGCAAGACGTATGTATATCTTCCTCACTTGAATCTGCTGCTGTACTGTTGGCAGAAGGAGAAAGGAGAAAGGAATCACAATTTCAGTTTTTAAAAGGCAGTGCTATTTGATGGTAAATTGTTTAGGTTTTTTCTAGGAATTAGGAAAACACATGGTATTTTATGTCACCTAAGAAGAGGAGCCATAATTTAAACTACTTGGGATCCAGGCTCCAATATACTTACAACATATTAAAATACATGGAGAATATTGCACAGAGTGCAGAGTCATGGTGTGATAGTCAGAATACCAGCCTCAGGACATGTAAATTTACTTTCTGGTTCCACTGCTGATTCATAACATCTCAAAGAGTCAATCTTCTTTTTCTCTCTAAGTCAAATTGCAGGTCTGCACAATGTGGTTGTATTTCTTCCTCCTCCTAGCCTATTTATATTGAAAGATCTCTGGGGCAAGGAGGATCTTTGTTATTTCAGTTAAAAAGCACCCAGCACAATGAGTATAACTTTTCATTTGGAAGTATGAAGAACTTACTCTATGGTGAAAGTATAACATTCTTTTTCTTTCTGTGTTTCAGTTGAAGCTCCATGCAAAAACCTGTACAAAATTCCTCTCAGTAATCTCGTTGGGCGAAGCATTGAACGACCTCTGAAGTCACCTTTGGCTCCCAAGGTCATCACTACCACAGCATCCAGTGGCATTGCCTCTCTTCCAGTTACTCACTCACTATCCTTATCTCGTATGGAAATTAAAGAAATTGCAAGCAGAACACGTAAAGAATTGCTGGGTAAACTCTCCTCATTCTTCAGTGCGTATATTGATTGCCAAGTATGTAATTTCTAATGTTTGGACCATCACAATCAGATTTGTAACATGCAACCAGTATTCATAAATAGGAGTATAAACAAACAAATGAAACTGTGAGAAAACATTATTTACAAATAGTCTAGCCAGTGTCTGATCATAATTAAGGTGACCATATTCTAAGCCAGGTAGAAACTATTTACTTAATAATGGAAACCAGCAACAGGTACCTTAACATTTCCATGAATGCTTTATTTTCTGTTGAGAGTATTAAGTCTTTTATTCCTTTATTGAGGCCTCTTGGATGAGCCTATACCCAAGACAGAAAGTGCGCAGAAGCAAAAAAAGGTTCCTCGAAGACAGTCAGATCCCAAGCAGGGAGCAATAAGATCAACTAGTAGTGACAGGTAAATATACTGGCTTTAGAAAAGAAACTAAGTTAGACTGTAAATGTTTTCAGAATTGATTGTTTTTCAACCTGTTCATGCTTATCTCAGTTGGCATGGGTCTGACTGAGACATTTGTATACCAATCTGAATTTCATGCTAATGTGTTTATTGGAGTATCTGAATGCTAGAAGTACTGAAATTATTATACTTTTTGTTAAAGACGGGTTAATGAGCAAAGCAAGACTAAATGGGATTTTATAGGGACCTGCTGCAGTTGAGCCTGTTGTTAGGATTTGGACGACTAGATTTGCACTGTGCAGGCTCGCTTGCTGGTTTTTTCATATGCTCTTGTGTTGCTATTTCCAGAATACGTTTTGCAAAGAAACACCATAGCATTTGTCTGTTTGGCTCTGCTTACCTGTCCCCACTGCCATTCTCTTGTTTTCACAACCTATGTTTGTGTAGAGTAGTGGCAGAATTCAGCCAACATACAGTAGACTGAGATTAACAAAACAAACAAAAAATCTGCTGCAATGTAAAACCATATTTGATGTATTTCACTATTTGGAAATTAATTAGGCAGCAGGCTTCATTAACATTGCCTTTTGAGGATTCTCAGCAGAGTAAAACAGGGAGAAACTTAGTTTTAGTGGTCTGTGTCTGTCTTTAGGATAACTTGACTGAATCTAGAAATAGCCATTGATCCTACTTGCCCTGATCTGTGTATTTTTTTAGTAACTTTTGTCTTCCTCTTTTCAGGTTAATCTCAAGCTCTTTTGAAAGCTATTCTGAAGGACGTCATCTTTCTACTAGTTCAGATCCCGATACTTTAGCAAACAGGGAGGAGAGCTCACCATCTAGCTATCCATTTCAGCTCATTTCTTTATATGATGAAGACATCATTGACTTGAAGTAAAGACAGTCTTAAAACCTTTCTTCCTTACTTCACATTTTCTTACAACTCTGTGAGCTCTGTGGGAATGTCACAAGCACTGCTTCTAGTGTAAAATGTGGCTGGAAGTGTTGGTGGTTAATCTTTATAGAACCCATGTTGTTCTGGCTAGCTCAGCCTGATTTGGTGATGCTTATATCTTTGACATAGGTATGTTTTCTTTTCTCAGTTAATGAACCATTACTTTTTGTGGCATTCTAACAGTAGGTAATGAATGAGAGATTTAGGTTGAAACTGAAGTAAATAAGAAGTATTACTTGTTCTGAGCTTCTTATAATTTGAAGTACCTGAATGATATTAAGCTAAGTTAATTGCTGTTATTACTATCATGAATTGTTTTACAACAGTGTATGTCGTGTAGGAGGAGGAATTCTATAACAAACATAAATCACTCCTTTTGGTTTTTCAGTCTTCAAAAAACCAAACAAAACAAAACAACAAAAAAAAAGACTTGCAGACCAGGTCTTTCCAAACAGTGCAGTCTGTCCTTGAAATGATGCAGCTGTGATATGTTTGCTGAAGAATCAAGGATGTTCTATAAAGATGAGGTAAGATATGAAGATGCTGCTTTCTTTGCTCTGGCCTGTCTATACTCATTTTTTAAAGAAGCTTGAAAACTGTTTCGGCATTAAGAATCCTTGATCAGGTAGACTTTTTATAGAAAACATGAACTTTCAAAATATTCCCTAAGAATTGGAAGTTAAAAAAAAAAAAACCTCACAAAAACCCACAAACAAAAAACCCAACCGTATTTCTCTATCTACTGGAAAACTGTTACTGTAGTGCACCTACAGATTATCCCATACAGGCAGAAGAGCCAACCTCTGATTTTCTTTCTGACTACACAAAGATTCCAATGCAGGCATCAGCATTAGCTGTTGTCTGCTCTTGCACCAACAGTAGAAGTCATTATTCTAGATAATCATATTTTTCTAACTGGATCCAGAATGAAATTTCACTGCTAAGAATCCACTTTTCTATGATGCAATAGTTATCTCACATCTTTTGTTATGTTAAAAGACAGGGTTTTGTGTTTAAAACTTACTTGTTTTTTTAAACCTTTCCTCTATGCCAAAAATCAACTTTGGACAGTATTTTGAAAGGGTTTTGTTTTGTTTGGATTTTTCTGTTTGTTTATTTTGTTTCATGAAAGTGTGATGCTTCCAGGCTTTTTATGTATGAAGATTTTAGATTTATTAGCAAGTATGTCTTAGTATGTAGAAATACTTCAGTATCCTTGATTTTATTTTGTAATACCATTCATGTGTCATGATGTCACTTTCTGTCCAGGCACGACCATCTGGAGATGTGTTACTTTTGCTTCGGTTTGTCTGAATGTAAAAGTGTTTTTGCAAAGTATTTTTTGCCCAGTTTATTGTAATGGCTTAGTTGCTCCACCCAAGAAAATATGCAAGGCCTTATCTGAAAGGATCACTTCTTACTCTCAACTGGAATGGCTGATCAAGAAAAGGAGCAATATTTTCAACAGTAATTAATCTAGGAGTAGAAGCAGTATTTACCAGTGGCTGCTATTATTTTAGTATCTTTACACCCTTAGATTTGTGGGGTGAACCTTAATAAGCATCTAAAAGGAAGTGCCAGCTCAAAGTCTTTGCAAGAGCTTGTAATTTTTTTTGAGAATGGTAGTTCCAGAGACTGTGTTAATTTACCCTGTCCTATTTGTCTGGGTATCTAAGGTTTAAAAAAGTCAATCTGAAAGTATCACATGGTGCTTATTCTCCCAGAAGTTGTAAACACTTCTGTGGACTTTCTGAATCCACTTTAGGGAGCACTTAGATGTTTTTGGAAAGCAAAAGTATCACCTTTTTCCATAAACTTGATTTCTCGATGCAGTATTTAATTTCTGCTATGTGAGTGTTTTTTGAAGACTCTAGCAAAATTGGGGCTTTAGTTAAAATGTAATTTTAACTGGAAACTTTACTTTGCACTGTTAGGATATCAGATTTTAAATATATTGCAATGTTCACCTGTGCTATTCTGGCATGATTTAACACGACTAAACCATCGTTCCGATAGCAGTTGAAGCAATATATGGAGATTTTAAAACTTGTTTTGAAGAACCTGAACAAACACATTTAGGTATCCTGAAAGACAAGCCTTAGAGATGGAGCTCTGGGGAGATCAAGAAGAATGAGAAAGGCTTGGCAGAAAGCTTGACTGCTGGCTATGATGGTAGTCAGGATGCATACAGATGTGTCATTTGCATCATAACCAAGATGATTATAGAAGGAGGGGCCATAAAGCAAGAGTTACTTGCCTTAACAGGAACCACAGCAGTTGCTGTAAAGTATTGCCATAAAGCAAGAGAGTGTGTGTGTGTGAGAACCTTTGAAGCTCCACCTGTAATCACAGCATTGACAACATCTAGCAAATACTAACAAGCAAGCAGCAAAAGGACTGTAAGGAGTACAGATTAATTGACTGCTTAAGCTATACAAAACCAGATCTGACTAGCTTCATGGTACTTATGTAGAACAGGATGGTGGTATAGTTTGAAGAGGGAAGCCCAGCAACTGCCTCCCTCTCCACCTCCCACCTGAATTTTATGCTATAGCTTGACTTCATGGGTCAGGTGCGAGCTGTTACACAGGTCACAATGGGAACTACCAGACCTAACAGACTATTACTCATATAGGACAAGAAGGATCTGAACCCTGGAGAAAAATTACTTGTCTTCATTCCTCATGTATGCAGTAAGTGCCTTAACAAGTTTGCCACTTCTTGAGTTTTTGCTTCTGTAATTAATCAGCATGTCTTGCAGGGACCTAGGGATATTATTAGACCTAGCAAAAGAAGTTGGGAGGGATCAGGCAAAGTAGTTTGGTTTACATGACACCTAGAGAGGGTAGCTGAGGCTTTAAGGTCATTTAATATATAGTTTACTACCTACTTTCTGTATGAGAGCAGCGCAGAATAAAAGTAGAAGGCAGAGAACACGGTAATACTGTTCCAATTTTGTTTGACACAAGCCACAAGAACCAAATTCTGTGAATGTCTTTATCACATTTACTGTATCAAAAGACAAAATATCACACAATAGTGTGAAATTGCTGGCACAGCTGGACAAACATCCACGGTATAAGGCTGTGGTTTCTGTGGGCTTTTAACAGTCTCATCAGATTTCCATGAGTTACATGCCTCTTAGTGTGATGAGTTGGCATCCTCTGAACTAGCTTCTAGCCATTGTTTCTCTCAAAATATTGTCTTAGATCCATACCATTCAGACTGCTAATTAAAAGCAAAACAAAAGACAAGTGGTGGTATTGATATGTGAGCTCTTGTACATCATTTATAAAGGGCAAGGTATTTATACGTCTATGCAACCTCTCCTACTTAAGATCAGTATCAGATGACAAGGTTTGCTGGAAGGCTACTGGGATGGACAGCTATTACTGTAATTCACTCCAGCCTTACAGCCATGTTATTTCCCTTCTGCTTTTCCAGCATGTGCATGCATCTGCTCGTTAAAACTTAGGAAGTAGTCTTGGGCACAAGTTGTAGCCATGTCTACCTTAAGCACAACCGTTCCTACTTTCACATGTTATGTTAAAGCTGTTTTTAGCCTGCATTCTTGGTGTTGGCTAACCATTGCAGGGATGAGAAAAAAGGTAATCTTTGAATCTACAGCTGTGTGAGATGGGTGTTGTTCTATTATTCAGTATTCAGAGGAATACTGAAAAATCTTGCTACAGATGGATGGCAGAAATTATTTCCATGAAGGAAGAATTGTTACCAAGTTGAACACTTGCTATCAAGCTAAGCTCAACTGAAGGCCCGTTCTGGACTTTTACAACAGATAAGTTTCTGCAAGAAAGATTTTCTATCCCAACATGATGGATTTTTTGGAGGAGACGGGGCTGTTACCCCCTCCTGGCTAATGGTATTGTCACCACTTCAGCACTGTGCCTTAGTTTGATGAAATTATAGGAATGTCGTTTACTTTGGTGCAAGCATTAGACTGTACAGGCAGTTAATTTAGAATGTACTCGTGCCTCCTCACCAGCATGGGTAATGACACATGGAATGACAGAATAGTTGAGGGTGGAAGGTACCACTGCAGATCGTCTAGTCCAGTACCAACACCCACACCCCTCCGTTCAAAAGAGCATCACTGTCATGTTGTTCAGTGCCATGTTGTTGCACGTTGAGTCTGTTCAGACAGACTCAAAATGCAACATTTTGATCTACTCCTCATCTTTGTGCTGCGTTTGCATTACAGCATGCATATAGACCACCACTACAGCTTTGAAGTGTGATTAGGACTCAAGACCCCTGAGACACACAAGCTAAGTTAATTCTTTCACACACACATAATATGCAGCCCTTCCCAAGGTCTATATGGCTTGGGCTTTAGGAACTGTTGCAGACTCACAATCATTTTTGTCCAGCTCTTTCCTCTAGAGGCCATGCAGTACACATAAATTTTATAAATGTTTGAAAGTAACAAAACACTTCCTTGTAAGGAGAGATAAACACCCACATGCAATTTGAAAGGGCTAAGTGCTATTTATGGTAGTGAGAGATCAGGGCTCTAGGGTGGAATGGATGTATGGATACCTTTAGTTTCCTGGTTTGTAAGGAACAAGTAGGACCTGTTGTGATTAGTGTCCTTTCCTGGTTTGGGGCTGGGGTGGATTTTTTGTTTTGGTTGGTTAGTTGTTTTCAGTTTTTTGCAATGCATAACATACAGGAGGCAAGTGGCACCCAGAATGAATAGCAGGTTTGCTGTTTGCCTTCATGTGACTATTTCTATACATGTGCAAGCATTTGTAATTGATTGGTAGATTCAAATTAAAATACATATTTTAATTTTTTTTGTAGTACTAGACCAGTCAGCTATATTTAAGCAATTCTTAATAGGGCAGGGAACAGGCACCACCTGCGTGAAGTGTAACACTATTACATAGCCAGTTACATATAGTCAAGATTGCTGCTCCAGACATTTACTTCCTGCCATTCTATATACCAAGCCATGGATTCGTGTTCATGCATGTCTTCTTAAAGGTGTGCATCTATAACTTGTGCTTAACAGATGCAAGCACCTTTCCCAGAGCTTTTGGCTTAGTCTGCATTTGAGGTATATAATCCTTTGGATGTGGTTTTTAATATATATACACAAATGTATGTGTATATATTTGTAATTTCTACCATATGTTTTAAGGGATTAAAAGTCCTAAGCATACATAGGAATCTAAAGTATTGCAATCTTACAAGGCGGGGGGCGAAATCCCATTTACAAGTGATAACGTATTTCAGAATCATTTTTGTTGCCTTCTGTGTATCAAAATGAGTACCATACTATTGTCCTTATTAACAATTTGATGTTATGGTTCATATGCACAGTGCTTGCTAATTCTGTTAAAACAGTATTTTCTCAGATAGGCTAAGCCTGAGAACTTGATATTAACAATACGGGAAAGTTCATATGACAGTATGCAGCAAACATCTGTACTTGCATGCAGGTTAGAAAGTATTTTTACTCACTAGTTGAGCACAGCAACTTCACCAGCCTGTGTATGGCCTAGCAGCTTCACTTTGTTGCTGACCTTCAAGTAACTGACTCCTGTTTGCTACTGGAAATTAATTGGAAGAGAAAATTTAAGATATTATTTTCTGCATATTTATTTATAGGTCTGTTAGGTATTTCTCTGGCTGAATGGAAAATGTTGTGTCTCAAAGGTTTATGCAAAAAGTGTTATCAACCTGGAATGTCAGTTTTAACTAAGTCTTTGAATGTTAGCTTTGTAATTCAGTAATTGCATATTGTTAAGACTGTTGCTACATTTGTGATCAACAACTCTTTATCTACCACTGCTCCTAAATGCCAATGTATTACCATTGTTTTTAATGTGACAGTGTGTATGGTTTGTGTTTTAGATGTGACATCCAAATAGAAACAGTCCTATCACAGCTGGAACTGTTTTAAGTGCCATTTATCACCATTGTGAAGGAGTAACAGATGATTTATTCCTTCGTATGTAATAAACCATGAATTTGACCTCACTACTTTCACACATGCAGAACTAATGGTTTTTCCAAATTTGGTTCATGAGACAAGACATTAAAAAGACAGGAGGTAGTACACTATTGCTGACAGCTCTGGATTACTGTTTCCATTTGAGTTCTCTAGAAATTTTGTTTCAGAGATGTCATTCATTTAAGTGCTGTATCATGCCTGTGAGAATGGTATTTGTCTTAAGCATGACCCCATCTTTGACAAGAACTATAATCCAGCATTGGTTTGTGTTTCCAGGCATCTTTTAGACTTTCAGAGACCTGGTCCAGTTAGAGATCTTTACCTCTTAAATTAACACTATAAAAGAGAGTTTTTCTCCTTTTCTGGCTAAGAGCATATTCTCGCTGTCTACAAGACCTTGTAATTCCTTTTGAAAAAGCAATGCTCTTTCCTGAATTCTGAAATACATTCTCCTAAGAGCTACAATCCTTCTTGTGATTTAAATGCGTTCCTAGCCCACACAGCAAAAGGAAAAATAATGCTAACTTAACACTAACACCCAGGAAAGGCAAGCATTCATCTCCAGTTGGGACAAAGACTTATTCCATGGTCAGGCATCCCAGAAATAGTAGCAGCAACACAAGTTAAAAGCACTGCAGTCTGAAATTAACATTAGGCAGGCTATCTCATTCATTGCTTTACTGTAACATGTGCCATCAAGGGAAAGGTAAAGTGGAGCAAGGAGATTTAACTTATTTATTTACAAAATTATATCTTAATTTACATCTTGGAAAAAAAATACTGGCCAATACATTTAACATTCTTATTTGGCCATTATAGTCAGTCTGCACCAGGTGAAAAGAACACAGGAATCAAAGAAAAAGAGTATGTCCAAGACCTGCACAAGGGAGATTTACTACAGGGAGTATGCAGATCCCCCCAGATTTTTTTTAAAAACAGAATTCAACTTTTACACAATTCATTAAAACCATTTGATACCAAGTTTAGTAACTTAGATGTCTGCCATGTCGTGCAGTTAGTCTTAACCATAGCACCATAACTCATGGTGTGAAGGTTTTATATCAATATAAAAAGCCTTAAGATCTTCTGAAGTAGGCCTCAATTTGTTCCAGGGTCTGTCCTTTTGTTTCAGGAACATAAAAGGCTGTAAAAGTTACACTGAGGCAGCAGAAGGCAGAGAAGAGCCAAAACGTGCCATAGGATGTTAAGAAAACCTGAGGGAAGGGAAACAACAAAAACCACATTATTACACCACATTATTACAGTTCATTATTGTACAACTACAGTTCTGTATTGCCAGAGAAGACTACGGCTCAAGGCTCTCTCAGGAGCATCTTTGATAAATTTCCCTACGAAAAGAAACTTTGGATTATAATTTATGATGCTTACTATAAAATCATTAAATTCTTTGGTTACCAAGAAGGCCATAACCCAGTTTGTTAACACACAAGCACCACTTGATATGCCTCTAGCTTTAAGTGGGAAGATTTCAGATATCACCAGCCATGGAACCGGACCCCAGCCAAGGGCAAAACCTGCAAACAGAAGAGAAGAAATACAAGTTAAGTATGTATTAAAATGGAAGACTGAATGATGCTCAAGTCAGTTAAGTAAGAGGGATGCAGTTTTCACTCTAGGTTCTTGGATGATTCCAGTGAAACAGTACTGCTACCAGAAGGAAAGAGCATAAGTTATTTTCAGGCAGCATGGTAAACGTTAGTGCATTTTACATCAAATTCATTACAAGAATATTCTTAATGAGCAGACCTTCTTACCACCAGGTCTCTGAAGTGGTATGCTTAAAAAAATGACTTTGTTTCTAACTGCTGCTGTAAAGCAGTTTAACCTGAGAAATTACTATTAGCACAAGAAGGTATAAAGTCATTTTCCAGGGAATTGGCTTAACTAAGCTGCTAGCTCTATCACCAGGGTTGTGAACACTCAGCCCAGCTTTGCATTATACCGTGAAAAGGTCTCTCGAAGTCATAACTCATTTCCATTCATCAATAATGTGACAAAATGGAACAAAACTGTCACATTCATCGGACAGTCTGAGTTTTGTGTAATGGCTACTTAGAGGCCTGTTCCACTTACCAGCAACAAAGAGCCCTAGGCTCACTACTGCAAGCCAGGATATGCTGCTTTCTGCTCCTGGGGAGGCTGAGTTTAGAGTGAACCATACATCAGGATTTGATGAGTTGTTTTCACTTGGAAGGACCATTTTAAAGTAAAGCCCGAACAATGCAGTACTGACAGCCATGATTATCCCTGAAAAGTAGACAACAACCAAGTTGTCACTGGTTGCCGCTTGGGTATTCTTCTGAGAGACATAGTTGATCAGCCAAAGATAAGATATGCTGGCCCTCACAGAGGTGTTTCTTAAAAGATACTGTTCTTGGAAATAAACACTGGCCTTGACAGGAGTGGAAGATGCTACACAAGCATTCTAAACAGTAACCAAACAATACAGTCTTGACAGCAGTCATTACTATTGAGTGTGCAGGACAACAACTATATCAAACAGAATAAGTTTTCTTTAGCTTATTTACTTGTAAAGTTAAAATTTTTAACTATAGTTAAAATACATAGTTCAGTATAACTGAACACCACAATGCACCATGAAAGTAGCAGCAGCCACAGAGATTACTTTGAAGGAGCTGTTTATTGACAACTTGGGTATGGGAATGTATCATGACATTGAATCTTACTAAGCAGAAAAATTATCACAATAGTAAGAATTGTCTTGGTGACATAGCTATATCAAAATAAAAACTGGCCTGGTAAGAAGACAAAAAGATAGCCATATGTAGTTTCAAGGGGTTCCATCTACAATGTACATATAACATGATAGTTTCCTCTTATGAGTTTAAGTCTATAGTTATACCAAATTAGAAATATTCATATAAATATATATTTATATAACCAAACTACTTAAAAAATGCATAAATTGCAATACTTAATACAAACTTAATTTTTAACTTGACAGTTAAAAATTACTGTATGTGATATCAAACAGCGTTGTCTTATTGAACAAATTCAGTAACATGTTTTACCAGATACGTAAAGCAGCACTTTTCGTCCAGTTTTATCTACGATAAGTGCAGCCACAGCAGTGAAACATACTTGTATGGAACCCACAACAACAGAAGCCATTCTGCTGTCCTGAAATAAAGTAAGAGGTAGTGAGAATTTGCTCTTTCAGGCTGGTAAGAGGATCATTTATCAAGCATTACAAATGCATTTGTTTCTTGAATCTGAAAGACAACAAACTATGCCACAGACATTAATGGTGGGGGAAGACAACAAGGTGGGAGAAGACATCACCAACTAACACAACATACTGGCCTCTTAATAAACTAAAATAAGCCACAACTCCTAGAGTTTCACCTTCTCTGAAACATTGCATTTGCAACTCTAATTAAAAAAATTATATGGGAAGATGACTATAAGAGGAATTTCTATCAGTATCAAATGTTTCAGATCAGTAAACCATACTTCCCCCGCCCCCCCCCAAAAACCCAGAACATTCAGGTACACCAGAGTAACACAATCACGAACGTATCCAGAATACAAACCAAAAAAGCCCACTAAAACCCAAACCCTGTTATTTATGACACAGGCAGGATCATTATCAAGTCAGTTTTTTATGTGTTTTAGACTTACTACAGCACTGACTAAACTGACAGACATTTGTCAGTTTGGAAACACACCCTGATTACCTTGAAGTTTGCATCTTCAAAGATAGTTTCTGCATAAAACATAACTGCATTAATGCCTGTTACTTGCTGGAAGAACATTAGAGCCACACCAATAAGAAGTGGTTTGTAGATTGAGGGATTCTTAAATTCAGAGATATTCAGTCCCTGTTAAAAAGATGAAGCAATGATTTGGTGAAAATTTTCACTTTTTAAATCGAAGAACAAAACCAACAAACCTCAGAACATTTCAATCCGTTCAAATTCAGTTTCCCAATCCCCCTTTAGCAAAACTAAGCACCTTAGCAGTAAAAATGTTGAGATTTGAAGTATCAAAGAATTCCAGAAAAGCATTTTTCCCCTTTTCTCAGGTTCTAGAGACAGAAATTGACAGTAGAGAGAGTTAACGTGAATGAATCTATGCTTTGCAGAAACCGAATGTCAATGATTAGACCTGCCTATTTAAGCACACATGTCACAAGAGGCTAAATGATGCTTTTAGAGATGCAAGAAAAAATGCATTCATACAACACAAGCAATAGGAAATTAGTGTTAGAGGTGTTGAACAATCCTACAAAATTGCTAAATAAAGCAAAAAACTAGATAGCTGTCATACAACTAACAAGATCACAAGCCCCACTGCTACTCATGTACACTGATGGCAGGCCGACAGTGGATAGCAGATGCAGCTGAAAGGTAGAGGAAAAAGATTCAAAGAATCTCACTTGCTTCTTGAGTATCATTTGGAACACTGTTTGTAGAAAAGGCTATTAAACAAGCTTTGGTAAAACCCTTTTAATTACGTTATATGCTTTCAGATGTTATCTCCATACAAAAAGCTTTTTAAGAGTAACCAGATTCTCATCACCTCCTCCTGAACACTGGCTTCAATCTGCCCACATTCCCATTCATGGTCCACATGTGGTCCCCGCAGAAAGTGCAAAGAAGCTATGGCTTCTGAGTGTTTGTTCTGATTCAGCAGAAATCTCGGTGTTTCAGGCATGAAGGACATGAACAACAGCATTACGCAGGATGGAAAAGAACACAACACTGCCAGCCAACGCCATTTCAGTGTTATTCCTGGGTAACGGAAAGAAAGAGGACTATGAACAAATAATTGTACAACTATTAGTTGCACAAACAAATTAACATTTACTTTCAGTTCTTCAGTGTAGTTCTTTCATTACATGTATGTATTGGGTTTGCGTGTCAAGGTTTTGGTAGCAGGGGGAGAGGACTACAGGGGTGGCTTTTATGAAGCTTCCTCTATCTCTGAGCCAGTGCCACCACTGGCCAAGGCTGAGTCCATCAGCAACGGTGGTAGCGCCTCAGTGATAACGTATATAAGAAGGGAGGGCGAGGGGAGGAACTGTGCAATTGCAGCTGAAGGGAAGAGTGAGAATATGTGAGAGAACTCTGAAGACACCAAGGTCAGTGAAGAAGGAAGGCGGGGAGGTGCTGCAGGCAGCAGAGAGCAGAGATTCCCCTGCAGGCCACAGCGAACACCATGGTGAGGCAGGCTGTCCCCCTGCAGCCCATGGAGCCCCATGCTGGAGCAGATCTCCACCTGCAGCCTGGGGAGGACCCCATGCCAGAGCAGGTGGATGCCTGAAGGAGACTGGGACCCCATGGGAGGCCCACGCCACAGCAGGCTCCTGGCAGGACCTGTGGCCCCGTGGAGAGAGGAGTCCATGTTGGAGCAGGTTTGCTGGCAGGACTTGTGACCCGTGGGGGACCCACACTGGAGCAGTTCCTGAAGGACAGCACCCCGTGGAAGTGACCCATGGATGGAGCAGTTTGTGAAGAATTGCAGCCCGTGGGAAAGACTCATGTTGAAGTTCATGGAGAACTGTCTCCCCCATAGGAGGGACTCCATGCTGGAGCAGGGCAAGAGTGTGAGGAGTCCTCCCGTGAGGAGGGAGGAGCGGCAGAGACAACATGTGATGAACTGACCACAACCCCCATTCCCTGTCCCCCTGCGCCACGGGGTGGAAGAAAGGAGAGCATTCAGGAGTAAAGTTGAGCCCAGGAAGAAGAAAGGGATGCAGGGAAGATGTTTTAAGATTTGGCTTTATTTCTCATTATCCTACTCTGATTTGATTGGTAATAAACTAAACTAATTTCCCCAAGTCAAGTCTGTCTTGCTCATCACAGTAATTAGTGAATGATCTCTCCCTGTCCTTATCTCAACCCACAAGCCTTTCATTATATCTCCTCTTCTCTGTCCAGCTGAGGAGGGGAGTAATAGAGCAGCATTGGTGGGCACCTGGCATCCACCCAGGGTCAACCCACCACAATGTACTAATTCTTTTTTGTAACCTGGAGCCCTAACCCCAATACCTGCAATGTAGGCTCCCAGTATGCCAGTCACCACCATCAACTGGACACAAGAGCCAAGCATACCACGGACTTTAGAATGAGATACTTCAGATATATACACCTAAAACACACGGAGAAAAACAAATAATTACTTGTATCCAATTTTGGATCAACGGCTTGATCAGTAATCCATTTCTGAAAAAACACAGATTATTTCCTAGCAACTTCCTTCCTTAAAAACAAAAAGCCTCAATAAAATGGATTGAGTAAAAGAAGTATCATCTTAGCAATGTACATTGGCTCCCACTGTAAAAGAAGAACATGTTCATGACCATCTGAGGAAGCTGAATATGCGCAAGTCTATGGGACCTGATGAGATGCATCCCAGAGTCCTGAGGTAATTGGCTGATGTAGTTACCAAGCTAATCTCCGTGATATTTGAAAAAACATGGGAGTCAGGTAAAGTCCCCAGCAACTGGAAAAAGGGAAACACTGCACCCATTTTTTAAAAAGGGTAGCAAGGAGGACCCTGGGAACTACTGACCTGTCAGCCTCACCTCTCTGCCTGGGACGATCATGAAACACCTCCTGCTGGAAGCAGTGCTAAGGCACATGGGGGACAGGGAGGTGATTCGAGACAGTCAGCATAGCTTCACCAAAGGCAAGGCTTGCCTGACCAATCTAGTGGCCTTCTGGGATGGAGTGACCACATCAGTGGACAAGGGAAAAGATACCGATGTCATCCATCTGGACTTCTGTAAGGCCTTTGACAGGAACCCCCACAACATCCTTCTCTCTAAATTGGAGAGATGGATTTGACAGGTGGAGACTTCGGTGGATGAGGACTTACATTGGATGGTTGCACCCCGAGGGTAGTGGTTAACAGCTCAATGTCCAGATAGAGATTGGTGACGAGTGGTGTCCCTCAGGGGTCTGTACTGGGTCCTGTACTCTGTAATATCTTCATTAATGACACAGGCAGTGTGATCAAGGGCACCCTCAGCAAGTTTGAAGATTTCACCAAGCTGAGTGGTGCGGTTGACACGCCTGAGGGATGGGATGCCATCCAGAGGGATCTGCACAAGCTCAAGGAATGGGCCCATGTGAACCTCATGACGTTGAACAAGGCCAAGTGCAGAAGTCCTGCACCTGGGTCACTTCTGTAAGGCCTTTGACACAGTCCCCCACAACCTCCTTCTTTCTAAATGGGAGAGATGGATTTGATGGGTGGACTGTTCAATGGGTGAGGAATTGGTTGGATGATCGCATCCAGAGGGTAGTGGTCAATGGCTCAATGTCCAGATGGAGATCTGTGATGAGTGGTGTCCCTCAGGGGTCCGTATTGGGACGAGTACTGTTTCATATTTTCATCAATGCCATAGACAGTGGGATCAAGTGCACCCTCATCAAGTTTGCCAAAGACACCAAGCTGAGTGGTGCAGTCGACACGCCTGAGGGACAGGATGCCATCCAGAGGGACCTGGACAAGCTCGAGGAATGGCCTGTGTGAACCTCATGACGTTCAACAAGGCCAAGTGTGGGGTCCTGCACCTGGGTTGGGGCAACCCCTCATATCATTACAGGCTGGGGAATGAAGGGATTGAGTGCAGCCCTGCCGAGAAGGATTTGGGGGTACTGGTGGATGAAAAGCTGGACAAGAGCCAGCAATATGCGCTCGCAGCCCAGAAGGCCAACCATGTCCTGGGCTGCATCAGAAGTAGTGTGGCCAGCAGGTCAAGGGAGGGGATTCTGCCCCTCTACTCCACTCTGGTGAGACCCCACCTGGCACACTGCATCCAGCTCTGGAGCCCTCACCACCTGTTGGAGCAGGTCCAGAGGAGGGCCACAAAAACAATCAGAGGGATAGAACACCCCTCCTATAAGGACAGGCTGCGAGAGTTGGGGTTGTTCAACCTGGAGAAGAGAAGGCTCCAGGGAGACGTTATTGCAGCCTTCCAGTACTTAAATGGAGCCTATAGGAAAGAAGCAGACAGACATTTTAGCAGGGCCTGTAATGACTGGACAAGGGGTAATGGCTTTGAACTAAAAGAAGGTGGTAGATTCAGGCTAGATACAAGGAAGAATCTTTTTATGATGAGAGTGGTGAAACACTGGAACAGGGTGCCTGGAGAGGTGGTAGATGCCCTATCCCAGGAAACATTCAAGGTCAGGTTGGATGAGGCTCTGTGCAACCTGATCTAGTTGAAGATGTTCCTGCTCATTGCAGCGGGGTTGGACTAGATGACCTTAAAAGGTCCCTTCCAACCCAATCTATTCTATGAAATTAAAAGACTAATAATATGAAAGATCACATCACTGTATCAGGAATGCATAGCACAGAAGTGCCACTAAAAGAAACAAAATTTATATTTTCTTCATTATTAAAACAAAGCAAAATATGATCCTATAAAAATCATTTTTTTCTAAATCCACAAACTGCCTTGGCTACAGTTACTTCACCCAAGTCACCTATAATACTTCTATGGAAAAAGAAACAAAAAAGCCCACAAACAAAAAAGCAACCACAGATGCACACACACCCAGAAAAACATCTTACTTACCGGAACAACAAGTGAAGTAATTCCACTGGCTACGCCTGTCAGCATTCGTCCAAAATAAAGCATCCAAACATTTTGAGCAGATATGATGACTATATATCCGAAAACATATGGTATTGAGCATATCATTAGACTCAGCTTTCTCCCAACTTTATCCACAAGATAGCCTCCTAGTATTCCTCCAGCAGCAGCTCCTAATGTTACTACTGACTTCAAAAAACAAGTAAAAAAACCCCATTATTATACA
The DNA here is from genome assembly GCF_000687285.1 of Phaethon lepturus. Taxonomy (NCBI): domain Eukaryota; kingdom Metazoa; phylum Chordata; class Aves; order Phaethontiformes; family Phaethontidae; genus Phaethon; species Phaethon lepturus. The sequence continues at coordinate 1,142 of NW_010517060.1, read as the reverse complement.
CATATAAAAATAAATGAGACAAAAATTTCTTTTAAAATCTTGAAAAGTGAATAGCAGCTTAAAAAAAAAAAATGCAAGAGTATACAGGTGTTTTGAAAATCAAAATAAACATTAACTTCTTAACCAAAACATAGTCAAGAAGCACTACTCACCACAACTGAACAGCAAGTCATTTTCATATTACATACAAAGCACTTTCAATGAAGAAGAAAAAAAAAAAGCAGCAGTAACTTTCCTAATCTGTCTACCAACCTGTCCATTCACAAACTGGCCTTTCAAACTGTTTTAAAGCCCTGAAGAATTTGTTATCTTCACTAACCTGAAGTCCAGCCTGTATCCAAAAAGCAAACATTACCCACGTTGATGGATTGGACTAATTTATTAAAAAGTTTATTTTCTGTGGTCCCTTAACAGGCTCAGCTGAGAAACATGAGAATGGTTAGATGACATTTTAGCACTAGAAATTGGTTCAAATATTAGGGGCATTTATTAATATATGCTAACTGAGAGGTATCAGAGCATAACAGCACTGCTACTCAGGAAAAATTTGAATCAATCACTGAGTTTAGGAAAAAAATGGATTCCATTATAAAGATCTGCATTTACCCTGATTAAAAGGGGTAAGACCCCATCACATAAGCAGCATCTTATTGACCTATGCTTTCAAGTGAAATCATGTAATGGTAATGCATCATACAGAGACCTACCGCAAACCACGAGGCTTGATTGCTGTCCAATCTTAATTTAGGATCGTTGATTTTCGTCAACTCTGGAATAACAGGTGAGCTATAGCCTAGCACGAAGCCAAAGCTAAGTGGTCCCAGGACAGCAGCGAACGTGGCCAGGTACAGCTTCTTGTTCTGCACTCTGAGGCAGAAGAGGCCGACAAGGATCACGCTGCCCCCACCTCCCGATTCCCGCCCCAGCTCTGGCCCTTTAGTAGGGCCGGTAACGCTCAGGCAGGCCTGGCAGAGGGCTCGACCCAGAACTCGCCTCGGCCGCCCCCCACTGTCGGCTGCGGCTGAGCTCCAAGGCGGTCAGCACTGTCCCCAAGCCCGCCAGAGCGGCGGGTCGCGGCGCCCGCGCTCACCTAGAGTAAGAGTCCGAAACGGGGTAACTCAGCAGGCAGCGAGACTCCTCTG
>NW_010517059.1:0-25442 GCF_000687285.1 Phaethon lepturus | reverse complement strand
CCTCGAATACTGTGTTCAGTGTTGGGCCTCTTGCTACAAGAAGGACACTGAATTGCTGGAGCATGTCCAGAGAAGGGCAGTGAAGCTGGTGAGGAGTTTGGAGCACAAGTCTTATGAGGAGCTGCTGAGGGAACTGGGATTGTTTACTCTGGGGAAGAGGCTGAGGAGAGACCTTATCACTCTCTACAACTACCTGAAAGGGGGTTGTGGTGAGGTGGGTGTTGGTCTCTTCTCCCAAGTAACTAGTGATAGGACGAGAGGAAGTGGCCTCAAGTTGCACCAGGGGAGGTTTAGACTGGATATCAGGAAAAACTTCTTTACTGAGAGAATGGTCAAACATTGGACCAGGCTGCCCAGGGAGATGGTGGAGTCGCCATCAGTGGAAGTGTTCAAAACACGTGTAGACGTGGCACTTCAGGACATGGTTTAGTGGGCATGGTGGTATTGGCTTGATGGTTGGACTTGATGGTCTTAAAGGTGCTGTCCAACCTTAATGATTCTGTGGTTCTAAGACCCTGCTCTGAGCCTTTTCTTCTCCAGATTGAGCAGTCTCAATACTCTGAGCCTCTCCTCACATGACAGATGCTCCAGGCCCTTTAATTATTTTTGTGGTCCTGTGCTGGACTTGCTGCCGTATGTGCAACTCTTTCTCATACCGGGGAGCTCAGCTAAATGCAACACTCCACATGTGTCTCACCAGGGCTGCATAAGGGGGAAGGACCACCTCCCTGAGGTCTGATGGCAGTGCTCTGTCTTGTGCAGTCCAGGGTGTCCATGGCCACCTTTGCCACAGGGGTGCGTTGTTGGCTTATGGTCATCTTAGTGTCCACCAGGATGACCAGGTCCTTCCCTCCAAAGCTGCTTTCCAGCCGATCAGTCCCAGAGTCCATGGCGTTATTCTTCCTGGTGCAGGACTTGTTATTTCCCTTGTTTGAGCTTGATAAGATTCCTGTAGGTAATGAGACATTTCCAGCCTGTCAACATCCCTCTGAACAGCAGCATACTCATCTGGTACATCAGCCACTCCTCCCTGCTTTGTATTGTCAGCAGTCTTGCTTAGAGTACACTCTGTGCCATCATCCAAGGGATTAACACAGACACTAAGCAGGATTGAACCCAGTACTTACCCCAGGGGTATGCCACTAGGGTCTGGCCTCCACTTGGATGATGTGCTGCTGATCACAACCCTGGAGCCCAGCAGTACAGCTGGTCTTCAGTCTACTTTGCTGTCCACTGACCTAGCCCATACTTCATCAGTTTGGCTTTGAGGAGACAGAGTTGAAAGCCTTATTAAAGGCAAGACAAACAACAGCCACTGCTCTGCCCTTGTTCACCAAACCACTCCCCTCTTCACAGAATGCTACCAGCTTGGTTAAGCATGATTTCCACTTTGTAAATCCACACCAAACACTCCCAAGCACCTTCTTGTGCTTTGTGTGTCTGGAGAACAACTGTTTTCACCATTAGTTGCTCCATCACCTTTTCCCAGGGCTTGAAGTGAGGCTGGCCTCTAGTTCCCTGGAATCTCCTCTTCCTTGCCCATCTTGAGGGTAGCAGTGACATTTGCTTTCTTCCAGTCCTTGGGAGCCTCCTGTGATTGTCATGTTTTCCACCATGTTTCTGTGATCCCAGTGAAGTCATAGCCCTTTAACTGCATGCAGACTTTAATTCCTCCTCTTTGTTCCCCATGCCATGTGCATTAGCATACAGGCCCTTCAGAGAGGCTTGCTGATGCCCTGAAAAAGCGTAGGAGCTTTCTCTGTAACACTGTCCTGTAGACACTGCCTTATTTACATGGATATGCCTGGAAGAGGGCCCCTTTCAGCCCTGTGTTGCTGATTACAATGTCCTTCCTGTTCACATCATGCCCCACCCTTTGCTTCCCATAGTGGCTTGCAACTTCCTCATGGACGTGTACTCCTGTCCCCATCAATCCTGGTGTAAAGCTTTCCTTACCAGGTTGGTCAGCCTGTTGGCACAGATGGTTTTGCCCCAAGTAGTCAGATGGATCCTGCCTTGTTGAAGCAATTCTTGGTCCTCAGAGGGAGGCCCATGAACATCAAAACAAAACCCTGCTGCCAACACCAGCTGTGCAACCATGAGGTATGAGTTAGTATTGTTTAGCTTTATAAAAACAACTGTCATGTTGTCTATCTAATGTAATGAAATAAAATTACATGCTTTATGAAAATCTTGCATTTAAGAAATTAGGTAAGAGAACTTTCTTTGGAGGGTAATTAGAGGCTTAAATACTTTTCTGAATTTGAATAGATGTTGCTTTAATAGACAACCACTTAGTCATGATGAAAGAATAGTTTAGTTTCAAAGCAGTTCAAACCACTTACAAAGATTTTTTTGATGGACACAACATTCACACACAATCTGTTCATTACCAAGACTAGCATGTCCGCTCATCTCTTATAAAAATTTCAGGATCATTTTCAGTGAATATACCTGTATCTAGACAGAGGTTGCCTTGCTCTGCTGAGTTTACGTATTGCAAAATGCCTATGGTTCTTCAAGAAAAAGGCTGTGTTTTTCAGTAGAAGTCCTTTTTCTTTGAAGAATAGTCATCAGGTAGCAAGTGTTTTCTGCATTTGTTTTTCTCTTTAGCACTTGCTTGTCCCACCCAGCCCCTCCCTTTTTTCCAAGCAAACAAGTTGTGGTTATTACTTAGAAGATGCTGACCAGGAGAACCTTAGAAAAGTAATCGCGGTTCACTTCCTGCCAACTCTGTACTCCCTTGTTGCCTTAAAAAGCCTTTCTTCAACACACCTTTCTTCTGTAATGAAATTTTCTTTAACAGTTGGAAGATAAGGGAGGAGAGCCTTACGGTGTTCTAAGTCCTGTTTTCTGCTTTTCACTCACAAAAAAAAAAGGGGGAGGGGGTACAATTCTCAAGGAAATTGTCATCATCTTGGATAGTGCACTGAGTTTTTCCACTGCTTAAAAAAAAATGTCAGTCTTTAGAGTATTAGCTTTATTTCTTTTCTGGTTTACAGAAATACTTGATCTTTTTGAAAAACTGTCTTCACTATTGATTCTGAGACCTTCTCCCTGATTTCTCTGGGACTTCTAGTTATATGGCTATGAGAGTAACTTACCTGGGAGATGAGACAGTACTTACATTCCTATCACCTCAAGATTGAGAGACACGCTTTTATATTTGAAGGATAATTTCTAAAGCTATAGTTCAACTTAAACCTGATGTGGAGGATGGTATGGTTATTCTTCCCTACTCAGGAATAGATTTTGCTGTTATTTGGAGGAAATCTCTGTGCTCTGGTTTAAACCTTGACTAGATTTTAACTTGTCTCCTGTTTCCTGTCTCTCCAAACAGGAAACCTTGGTTTATAAGTAATTACTTTTATTTTTTTACTATTCTTGTCATTTTATTTTTTTCTAGTGGAAGACTGATTCTCTATTGCTCCATGTGTTAAACCAATTGAATTTGGGAAACAAAGCAAAATAAAGCTTTCCCGTCTAAATATTTGTTTATTTCACTGAAACAAATGCTGCTCTTTTCTCTAAGGAGGATATACTTGTCTGTATGCATTAAGATACTGAATAACTTTACGCATGTTTTGGTTTTATTAGGAAATAGTAAATGATGCTTATTATTCTTGCTTATTAGAAGTGTTTTTACTTCTGGTTTCTGATACAATTAGCTTTTGATGTAGTTGCAGTGTACTTGAAATGCACAGAAAGTTTTCTTATTAAGGAAAGCTACCTTTGCGTCTTATAGTTAAGTACAAAATGTTCATCAAGCATAGATTTGTTTAATGGATTTAAACAAAAAAATATTCATAAGAGATAATGAGCTGAAATTGGTTTGAGTACCATGTTCTTCAAGGGGTTTTAGGTGTTGCAGATCTTGGTTTTTTTGTGGAGTGAAACAGGCAAAAACATTTCCCTGCGCCGTTGTTCATTTTAGGTTTTTAGTTTTGAATGAGTTGGTCAGAAAGAAAATAATTCCATGGGCAGGCTGTGAACCCTGACGCTTCGCTAGGAACTGCCACTGGTTCTGGTGGTTGGTTTCTCTGGAAGGAGTATTACTGACTCCGGAGGATTAGGAGATGCCCATGCCATATGGACATATGTCACAGCTAGTTATCCACCCGGACTTTATATTCTTATTGTTTCTGGGGACATGAAGTGAGGTCAAAACTGCATCGATTACCTTCTATGCACTAAAGTGTTCAACTTCCTCGTTAAGCACTCAGTTTCTCCATTTCCAATATCTTAAATTACTTTCCAACGCAGAAGTTTTTGGGGGTTTGTTTTTTGGTGTTTTGTTTTTTTTTTTTTTAACTTTTGTCCAAATCTGTAGGAGTATGTTTCATTGCTTTTTCTTTCATCCTAATACCAAAATAATCCTTTCCAAAACAGGCAAAATTTCCTTTGGCATGGTTCGTAATATATTGTGCAGAACAACCAATAATTGTACAACTTAGTAAGGAGTTAATTCTGGTTTTCCTGTTCTCTTCAGCAAAACTCACCACAAAGACTTGAAATACTGTAGAATTTTAAAGATATAATTATGTTTCTGCCACCAAAGCAACATTGTTTTCAAGTTGTAATTTGATTCACGTCATCATCTTCAGTGTTTTACTGTCATCTTTGCATTCCTTGTCAAAATGTGACAAAGGTACATGTTAAATGTGTTTAGCACATTTCTTTTGCTGCGTTTTTTGTGCATTTTGTGTTGTTTATGAGGTTTTGTGTTGTTTGTGTTCCTACCTTTTGTTGGCATGTAAACATGTATCACTGGATCTTTGTGTACGCTGCTTCAGTCCTTGGAACCATTCTCTCTTTGGTTTTGGTGCACCATCCAATTCTGGCTTTATATACAACATCTGTCAAAGTTGTATTAATGTCTGTCAGCTCTGTTGGGTGGAGTATGGACAGTTAATTTCAGTGTTTCGGGGCGGGGGGGGAAAGAACCAAAAAAAAACATAGAAGGGAAAATTTTGGCAGTGTGGGGTGTATTTCGGATGCTGTTAGCATTTCCTAAGTGTACATTTTTGGGAAGTGTAACTTTGAATGCATTGTCTAAGTAAAGCAAATACTCAGTAAAAGCTCTTTGAAACAAACATATTTATTAACTACTTGAATCTGGTCACTCAAACTTCTCTAAATCAAGTACATTGTCTTCTGAGAAGGCTATATTGTGATGCTTCGTTCCTTGTGGCAAACAAGGCTTCTATATTTCTTTCACTTTTGCTTATGGCATATGTGCCTTTTTGTCCAGCAATAGAACCCTTTTTTGAAAATCCTCCTTAATAAAATCTTTTTGCAGCATCCTGTGGCTGTGGTTTATCAGTGCTAGAGGCTACTTACCACAAAATACTAGCCAAGCTAATGAGTAAGTTGCAAAACGACAGAGGTTCAGAAATACTTATGTAGATTAGTGAGTGATGTCACATACTGGAACACAGTTCTTGCTGCTCATTTATTCCTCTGTCATGGGAGGGATGAGCTAACATGCATTAATAAAGCTGATGACAGAATTATTTTCTTACTATATAATTGCACAAGGAAACAGCAGAGGCAGAAAAAATACAAGGTCTATACTAGATAACTACAGGTAGTCTTCAGAAGTACAGTTTTTGCCAAGGCCCTAAGAGTGTTGGCTTTTCTTCTTCTGCAAAGTGAATGGATAAGTGTTTTTTGGTGGGGAGGGGGGTGTATGCATTTTTGGTGCAATGTTTTTGTAATCATTCTGGTCGGTCTTTTCAGTCTGGTCTTAAGTCTCCTTTTCTGTTCCTTCACGTTTACAACCCCAGGAATCTACAGAAAACTTGTGTGTCTTCAGGAGAAATCTTTGTGTCAGGGTGTTAGTTTTGTGCCCTATCCCATTGTTTTTCAACTCTCGTATCCTAGCTTGTTTTCACATAAGCATCCTCTTGTTGGAAAGTACTCTTTAGTGGTTTTAAAATAAGGCGTATTTAGAAATACTTGATGTAATGGATAATGGTAAAGCTGTTCTTTGTATGCTTGTTTTTAATAATTCCCTTTCTTAAATCGCATCCTCAATTAATTAGTGAATTGGAGTAGAATTAGGACAGGGAATTTTGCAGTTTGATTCCTGGTCAGCACTTACAGTCTTTCAGCTTATATTGACTCGCAGTTTATGGGTGAGAGAATGTGTGTTGCTAGTCCTGCTTTTACAAGAAAAAAGTTAAAGGGGAATTTCAGTGTGCTGAGAAGTTCACAGGTTTTTAGAAGCGTATGTTTGCTGGGGGGGAGGGGGGAGGGCTGTGCAGATGGGTTGCCAGGCAATTAATTCTTCCTACTTGGATTGCCTGCAATAGGAGACAATCTAGCTCTCATGAGCAGCTCGATATTATTTACAAAAGGAAACTACCAAGTAACAATTTTCCTATTCTCTTCCTTCTTTCTTCTGTCTTCCCAGCCTCACTATAAACCTCCCTTCTTTTGCTGTGCGTTTCTGAGAAACTGCTAATGATTGATACGATAGCAGTGCTGTCATTCTTTTTAACAAAAAAAAAAAAAAAAAAAAGTCATTTTTATTCTAGGTATTTTAATAGAGTCCCATTAAAGATGTATTGCTGACTGAAATATTGGCATGAAGGGCTCTCACTGAGCTGAGCCCGGGAATTAAGAAGTCAGGAAATCGGCTGCTGCATTGCAAAAGAACCTTGTGTGACACAGTATCTCCTGATTGGGGGGATCATTACTGCTATTATGACTCGACTTGCGTAGGAATTTTAAATTTCATCTGAATGTCAGTAATAACCCTCTTAGCAAATTATCCTGAATAAAATCACGAAGGCATTTTATATAATAGGTGTTGAATTACTGGATAGATTTGCTAATTAAATACTCTTTGTTCTGCTGCAGTTGACATTACAGGGTAAGATCTTGAACAATTATTCTCAACAGCTGTACTTTGTTAAAGGAAAAATTAACTGCAAAGTTTATTTTTTTTTCTACACTTGAAGTTGGCAGATTTTTGAAATGTGCTTGAAAAAAATTCCATCATCCAATTGGTAATGAGAAGATAAATATGCAGGTGTTGCTGTGAAATCAGATAACTACCGACTGCCTTATTAATGAATTTAGCAAGCCTTTATAACCTTCTGGTTTGTAGCTGTTGGCACTTACAAGTGATCTCCTGTCAGAATGGGTAGCCTAGCATATGCCAGTCACTTGATGAAGCTAACTTGTCTGTGACTCTCTTGCTGTTACCTACATCCACCATTGTCCCCAGAGACAATTGAGAAAAGGCCTTTGCACAGCCAAACAATTTTTTTAGTAGGGGGTAATCCTATTTAAAAAAAAAGTTCTCTTTCTAACTATTAATAGGTAGCATTATTTCAGAGAACGAAATACAAAATGCCAGAGATTATCAAGGGAAAATATGGTAGGCTGTCTTTTCTTTTACATGTAAACTCTTAATTTCTTTGTCCAATTTTTAAATTTTGTTTCAGGGACTCGTTTGCTTTTGGAGTACTAAGGGTAGGGTATAACCTTTCTCTGTAGGAGTTAGCTAATAAGTGAGAGAAAGGGAGGGGTTGGTGAATAAGCTGGAATTCTGATTACTGTATATGAAATTTAGTGTCATGTACCAGTGGTATGTGACTTTAGAATAATTTCAAAACTCCATGGAAAGGTGATGGAGTGGTGCCATCTGAATCACTCACCAGGAGATGAATAGGAGTGCAATATCTTTTTTAAGCTTCTGATTAAAATGGAACCAGGCGTGCCCGAGCACATGCAGCCTAGAGTGAATCTGCAGTTAAGACTAACCATTCTCCTGTTTTTCTTTGTCCACATAGAAGATTGAGGCCAGCTGAACTTTTTGCAGTTTGGGACTTCAGCAGAGTTCAGGCATCACATTTTCTGAGTACGGACTTTGGAGCACCAATGCATAGTCTTTAAACCAACTGGATGTTTTGAACTTGACCCAGAGAGCGTAAATCCATAAGTATTCATATGTGCTTGGGGAATAACCCTAATAAGGGCATTCATTGTGAGTCAGCTGTGTCAAACATACCATGGTTTAGAACCTAACCTTTCCTTAAGTGCCTTGAAGGGTATGGTGTATTATGTTTGCTTTAGTTCATGTCTTTGTGCTTTGTGAGAGTGAGTCCCTCCTTAGATGGAGCAGTTTCTTCTTCAAAGATGAAAGTGGCTAGAAAATCTGTCTGAACAGAAACTATGTTGAAACAGAGTATTAAGTTTGCAGAGTCAAACATTGCAAAACTAAGAATGCCAGGGAAATAGAGCTTTCGGTGCATAATTTAAAACAAACTGAAAAGCATAGTGGAGCATCATATTCTAGTATTCATCATAGTGGTTGTCTAAAGGTTCAGAAATAGTCAAGAAATTTGCCACGAATGTTGAAGGAATGGCAGTGATGTCATCCTGTTTGTGTACTGTTATGTAGAGTTCGACATTTCACCTGTGTTTCAGAACTGCTTGCTGCAATAGCAATAGTCAATATCACAATCGTCAAGAGTCCTGCATTCATTTTAGGCTCCTTGACCTTATGAAAGTCATGAGATTTCCCTGAAGATGGTCTTATTCCCACTGAGCATGGCCAGCTCTTCCCTATTAGTCTTTTTTCTTTCCTCATCCCTGCTCATTTCTACTGCTCAGCTCCCGGTCACAAACTTGTTGACTACAAGTCATAATTCTGCCTTTTTGGCAAATACGGCCAAGGAGTATTGCAATTTAATATATGAAAAATAATAAAACTTAGACTAGGTTACAAAATTTAATATAACCTGTTAAAATACTGTGTTGGCTGACTGTCTTTAAAGTTAGAGTACCAAATTGTTCCGATTCACCTAATAGACTCTGATCTATCATTGCTGTAGCAAGTGGTTCAAAGTAATCTTTAAGAAAATGAAAAGTCCACATGTATACGAGTAGCAGGACTAGCTGAAAAAAACCTGAGATTTATGCTCAGTGGGGATGGAAGGGACTGAAACCAGGGAACTAGGACTAACCAGGTGGAATCTGAAGCTGTGTGCCAGAGCACCAGGATGCTGATGAGAAAGGAAGTGAGGAATACAGTGGAAACATGACCAGGTGACTGAAGGAATGGACCAGATGTTGGTTCTCATGCAGCTGGGCAAACTTCACCAAACCCTTGCTGCTGCAGCAGCTACACTTTTCTGTTCATCAAGCTAGTTTTACTTTGTCTTTTCTGTGCTACAGCCGTATCTGTGGCTTCAAATGATAGGCTCTTCCACCCATTTCCACTGTGCTGACCAGTATTAGAGATGGAAGCAGTAGGCTACTCGTGAGGTCTCTATAGCTATTACAAGTTTCAGAGAATTGCTATTCAGAGCATTCAGGGAACTTGGGTTGCCCTATTGGCTGAGGAACAAACCTGGTCACACATGGATTTGTTCACTGATTCAACATCTTTATTCTATCTTGAGTGGCTGATACACCAGGAGGCTGTGCTGCCATCCAGCCGGATCTGGACAGACTGGAGAGTTGGGCGGAGAGAAACCTCATGAAATTGAACAAGGAGAAGTGTAGAGTTCTGCACCTGTGGAGGAACAACCCCATGCACCAGGACAGGTTGGGGGCTGTCCTGCTGGAAAGCACCTCCATGGAGGAGGAGCTTGGAATCCTGGTAGACAGTAAGCTATCCATGGGACAGCAATGTGCCCTGGTGGCCAAGAGGGCCAACGGTATCCTGGGGTGCACTAAGAAGAGTGTGACCAGCAGGTCGAGAGAGGTTATTCTCCCGCTCTACTCTGTGCTGGTGACACCTCGTCTGGAGTATTGTGCCCAGTCCTGGGCTCCCCAGTCCAGGAGAGACGGGGAACTTTTGGAGACAGTCCAGCGGAGGGCTACGAGGATGATTGAGGGACTGGAACATCTCTCGTATGAGGAAGGGCTGAGAGGCCTGGGGCTTTTTAGTCTGGAGAAGAGAAGGTTGAGGGGGCACCTTATCAATGTCTATAAATCTCTGAAGGGTGGCTGTCAGGAGGATGAAGCAAGTCTCTTTTCAGTAGTGCCCAGTGACAGGACGAGGGGCAATGGGCACGAACAGCAGCACAGGAAGTTCCACCTCAACATGAGGAAAAACTTCTTTACTGTGAGCGTGACGGAGCACCGGAACAGGCTGCCCAGAGGTGTTGTGGAGTCTCCTTCTCTGGAGACCTTCAAACCCGACTGGACACATTCCTGTGCAACCTGCCCTAGGTGATCCTGCCTTGGCAGGGGGTTGGACCAGATGATCTTCAGAGGTCCCTTCCAACCCCTACCATTCCATGATTCTGTGATCTCTATCCCAGGTCCTTGTCCCAGCTCTGGTTTCCCTAAGGAGTTTGCTTTTTGATGTCCCTTTTTAAGATCATTACAATGATAATCAACCTTTTGCCTAGGGTCTTGTTAAGTGAGCACCATCCAGGCTATACTGCATAAGACAGGATGTTTTTGTGAAAAAACTCAATGACATCAAGAGTGAAGGTGATGGATATGAAGTAAACGAATGACCAAATTACTGGAAAAGGCTTAATTCCGGCACTTCCTGATTAGGATTTATTTGAGCATTTGACTCAGTGTTCTTTTTTTCCTAAGGTAGAATGTGTGTGTACACGTGCAATTTCAAGATTTGTTTTAATCTTGTTTGAGGGGAGTTAATAATAACATTAATATAAGGTCAGATGAGAATTCACTCATGTAATAGGAGTATTGAGGTGACTGTATGTTGCCAGGAGAGAGGTGGTTTGCTTTGTTTTGAAAGGTGAGAACATTTGGAGCTAGCAACCTAATGGATGTGTTTGTATGTGTTCGCTTGTAATTATATCATACACTAATCTTTCTTTTTTTTTTATTTCAGATTTTGATGCATACCAAGGAGATGGTGCAAAAGGTAATGCTGAGCATTTTCATTAAACAACAACCCTTAAAGAGCACACCTGGTGAAATTTTTTTATTCTAGGAGAACTGTAACCCAAACAGTCCTGAAATCTCTTCTTAGGATGCCTGGTTTACAAATGTAATCCTTCCTAATGGATTATAGCTTTTTTCTTTTCCTACCACAGATATGATCTGGCCCCTGCTTGAAACCTATGTGCGACTGTTTCAAGCAAATTAGCAACAGTGCTAATTAGAGTTTACTCATAGTCCTGTTACACCATGTGTTCTAGTGTTTTATTACAGCTTATTTTTTGGCATCCTTTAAACTCTGTCACAGAGTGGTTTTTTGACTATATGGCGTTTAACATGGACATAGCCATGCTGCAGTTTTTACAGCTGCATTCTTTTTTCTCAACTAAAGACACCAGTTTTTCATTTTTTCAGGTTAATATTACGTAATTGGATGCATCTGCCCATTTTTTTGGTGACATGTACTGGTGTTGACAATTTTTCTTTTCACCTTTTTCCTTGCTATGCTTTTTATATGCATCTTAAGCTTTTTTATGTGCTTCGATTTGTCTAGAGTTTGCTCCATTATCCCAGAGTATTACGGCAGTCTGGCTGGTGTTTGAACACAATCTTTTCCAAGTAGGGCATTTGAATTGTTAGAAGGATCAGAATGAGAGATGATATGAAGGGCAGAGTGTCAGTCAGAGAGAAGGAATCACATAGGTGTTTGTGTTCATCTCCAGGTGTAATTGTTCAGTAGTTGCAACCTGGGGATGCAGAACTTGTCGATCATAGTAGCTAGATCCTTATGCAAAACAAAAACCTTGTTCCCTGAAAGATCATCTGCCCAGGGGAGGACTAACACAGGTAATTAGATTACAGCAGAAGAAAAAAAAATAGGATTGGGAAGATGGAAATATGAAGCCACATGCATAATCTGAAAAAGTATAAGAGCAGCAGCCTAATCTGGACAGTACCATGGTATTCTCATTTAGTGTATCCAGTAGCCAATACTTTCACTAGTTGTTTGAAAGAGAGTATCTAAGGGAGTTTTTTGTTGTTTTTTTTTTTTTTAAATCCAGAATGACTTTTTTGCACTGTGATGGCTACAGATAGGATAGGATACCTGACTGTCACATTATCTTTCAAGCACATCAGCTAAATGTCTTATCTGAATAGCCTGCATTTGTCCAGCAGTCTTTGAGTCTGAGTCATCTTGTGTCCAAGCAGTCCAAAATTATTTCTGATTAGAGTTCCTGCTGTTTTGCAATATTAGACTTGTTCACTGACTTATTTTTCTAGCATTCATTTAGTAAAATTTTAACTACTTGTATTATGTACACAACTGAACAGTGATTTTTTTTAAACATATCAGTGGTTTAAGTTCCATTATTCTCTTTAAATTCAAATATGTCTTAATGAAATGTACAGACTTACCAGTAAAAACTTACTTTACATTTTTCTGCTTTTTAGTATTTAAGGGATAATGTACAGACAGTGATCTTTTTGAATCTTGAAGTGTGACTTCAAAAAGAAGGGAGTTGTTCTGTTTTGTTTTTCAAAGCTATTTGTTTCATTTAGATGAACCTTGAAGTGATTTATGGAGACACAGATTCCATTATGATAAACACTAATAGCACCAATTTGGATGAGGTCTTCAAGCTGGGGAACAAGGTAAGGAATTTTTTTCTTTTTAAGCTTTCCTACATGTCTGTGTTTTAACACTGAGTCGAGCAGATAGTCTTAAGAGAGAACTCCATGGCATAAGCAGGGAATGGGCCATGAGGAAGAAGAACCTGACCATGTATGGAAGCTGTGGAGTAGTAAAAGTGCCCTATTTTCAGGTGTAGCTACTCTGTGCATTTTTAAAAATCACTGCATTACAATGAAACATTTAATTGTATAATGAGGTTTTTTATCAGGTGTAAGTTCCCAGGAAGCTATCTGAAAACTTGGTAAGCCAAAATGTAAGGTATAATTCCTCCATATTAGTTCGGGTTGTAATGTGAACACAATTTTGAGTTTAATGATTTTTTGTTTTGACATGAGAGATGTCTATCAGTTTAATTTTGTTTAGTTACGTAGTATGCATTACACTCTTTATGTGCCATCAGATTTCCAGTTGTAAATTAAAATATTAACTTCCAAGGTATACTGTATACAGGAGAGATCTGTTTGGTTAGCACTTGGCAATTTATGATGTGGAAGTTTTGTGGCTCTCTGAAATTGTGGAAGAGAAGTGGGAAATGTTTCAGAACATTGGAAAGAAAGTATGTGAGAGGGGTTTGTGGGGGGTTTTTTTTGCAAGATGGAAGACATTGTGATGAAAATGAGAGCTATGGAAGTTCTAAAAAAACCAAAGGAAAAACAGAATTTTTTTTTTAATATAGCATTAAACAAAAGTAATGTAATTTTAAGGCAAGAGTGATTCTGGGTTTTTTTTAGAATACTTCTGCCTTCATGATAAGTTGGTACTTTGAGAAGTATACTCAGGAGTATGGAAAGAGGAATAATATCTTGATGTCATAACTGAGTAGCCGGAGGGCTGATGGCATGGAAGAAAGAAATCTCTCTTGTTTGCCACATACAAGACTATATGTAATTTTAAGTGTATATCCAGTAGCATATAAGAAAGTTTGATCTTAACTCTAGCCATGTGTGTATGTGTGGCTTCATTCTGGTTTGGTTTTTGTCCTTGTACTCCCATTTGCTGGCTAAACTTTATAGAGGAACGGTTAAATAATAATAATTTTTGTAAAGTCTGACAGCATCGCCATCATAGGTTAACTACTTCTGACTTTGATTCAGGCTTACTGAGAGACTAGGTAGGTTTTTGAACTTGTCACCTGCTTAATGATTCTTTTTAAGAGTCAAATCTTAGACTTTTTTCATGCCATGTACTTCTGCATCCTATATCAGTTGCTTTTGAAAAAATAACCACCAACCAACCAAGACAGACATGTTTTAATTATTGTTCTCATATTGGGTACTTGATTCTAAAAGTGAATAAACTTATGGCTGTAAATAAGCATACACTCAAACACACCATCGCAATTGTGAAAGTTGCGGCTCTCAATATTCTTTGTGACATAAAAAGAGGATCTTGTGTTTCTTGTTTCACATGGTTCTTGGTTGTTTGTTTATTCCTCAAGAATGTGATAGTGACTTTTTAGCAAACTTTTCTGTCATTTAGGTTTTCTTCATTTTGCGTAACTCATGTAAACAATTTTCAGGATAGAGAATTGTGTCTATTGTTGAGAGGAATGCTCTAAGAAATGTCACTGTTCTATCGGATAATAATTTATTTCCCAAAATTTCATTTTCAGATATGAGGGATATTTACATTGCATTCATGATACAGTCTACATTAAAGCAAAAGTATGGAAGGTACACAGGTTTAATGCAGAGAATGACTGTGAAAGCAGTAAGCCAGTGTACCCCTGTGCTGATGTAAAGTGTGAATTTATAAGTTGTCTTCGGCGATGAAGCATTCCTCGGAGAGATGAATTTTGTTTTTCTATTGGAGAAATTTCTGTCATCATCTTTCTTAATTTTCCCATCTAATGCCTTGTCTCACAGGTTTCTGGTTGTGTTCACTCCCTCTCTTTACCCCCCCATTATTTATATCCTTGCCCCTTTTAGTCATTACCCAGCAGAATTACATACGTTTCTCATTTTCTGTGCATCTTTGTGAATCAGATTTGCTGGTACATTCAATACTGCACCGTTGTTGGTTTTTAAGCACTTGATTCGTATGATGTAAAAAAAAATTGAAAAGACTTAAAAAATAGCAGAAAAGTCTTCAGAGGAATTATTTGTCTGTTTTGCTTTAACAAACAAAATATGAACCTCTTGGCAAAATGGTTTTGCCTCATGATGTCCTTCATAATTTATAAATATGCAAGAGATACAAAACTCTAAGGATAGCCCCACATTATTAAAAGCGTTGCTAGTTCCTGCAGTGGGAAAAATGGAGATGTAAGTGAGAAATATTAAATATATACATATACATGGAAAATTTGTAAGGAGAGTTTTTGTTAAAACTGATAATGTGGGCCCAAAACTAGACAGAAAACCAATGAGATTTTATGCTGAAAGTACTCTTCCTGTGTTAGTGAGGGTATGCATTAGATGGCAAAAGAACTGTAATTTATATAAAACTTCAGTGAGGCATGAGAAAAGGATAGTTCGTAGTTTGTGGTCTCTGACAAGAGGACTGGAAATAACGGGGGAGTAAGAGTGGGTAGGGAGATACTGAAAATCAAGAGGGATAGTAAGTTGTAGAGGAAAGAAACATGTAGAACGTGTGAAGACAGAACAGGCCATCTGAGGAGTAAT
This sequence comes from Phaethon lepturus, assembly GCF_000687285.1. Taxonomy (NCBI): domain Eukaryota; kingdom Metazoa; phylum Chordata; class Aves; order Phaethontiformes; family Phaethontidae; genus Phaethon; species Phaethon lepturus. Next base: position 10,244 of record NW_010517059.1, on the reverse strand, counting down.
GTGCAGATATTCTGTTGAAGAAAGTAGAGTAAAAATGTACAAAGAAAGAAAAATGCAAGTGGGAAAGTTCTAGCTGAGCCAGTAGGTGGGTGAATATGTACTGGAACCGATGTTTGTTGTTGAAGGCATGTGCAATTTTGAGCTGTTGCACTTCTGTCCTCTTAGAATAGAGGGAAGCGATGTGGAACCTCTTGATATTTGGTACAATATTAAGAGAAAATATCAAGTGCGATTTCAAGCTTTTGTATGTGGATAAGACACAGCTTGTGTGTAACAAAAAAAAAAAAAAAAGCACGTTTTCCTCTCCAAGAAATCAAGCTATAGAAAAATAGGTATATTGTGAGGAAGGGTATAAATAAACACTTGCCCATTTGTGCATGTTTTTCCTGAACATACACACACAGAGCTGTGGTCTGCAGTCCTAGTTCTCCGTCCCCTCCCTGGTTTGGGGCTGGGGGGAAGACCAAAACAGTGCCTTTGCAAGGCAGCTTTTTTATAAAGCAACTTCCATATGCTGTCTAAGTGGCTGTCTCTTATCGTTTCCTAGTAAGTGGATCCCTTCTCTGAAATCCCTTGTTTGCTTAATTTATGTGAGAGGCTAGGTGGAGTAGCTGCCCTAGTAAAATGGGGTGGAGTCAGTTATCTGCAAGGTCACATTCAGTCCCATGCTTCTCAGCACCCCTTAATTTTGTTAGGGAGTTAGATATACCAGCTGTAAATCCTGAAGAAGCCAATGGGTGAACCTGAATTTTAACAGGAGCTCATAGTTACTACTGTGTACTTAATTTAAAGATTAATGTTATCTGATGAGTCTTTAAAATGTGTATGCAAATACACAGTGTGTAATGTTACTTGTTTTAAGACTTAAAGTTTTAACCTTCTCAGTGGAAGTTAAGTTTGTCCATAGTTGTTAAGTTGTTGCATTTGGTTTTAATGTTGGTGCATTCACAGATCAAAAGTGAAGTGAACAAGCTCTATAAGTTGTTGGAAATTGATATTGATGGAGTCTTTAAGTCCTTGCTACTGTTAAAGAAGAAGAAATATGCTGCTCTGACTGTGGAGCCAACAGGAGATGGGAAATACGTAACTAAACAAGAACTGAAAGGATTGGATATAGTCCGAAGAGACTGGTGTGATCTTGCAAAAGAGACTGGAAAGTGAGTTTCTTCATGGCATTGTTCTCTTTGCTCTGTTTCAAACAGCACATGCTTTGTAAGCGTTTGATACTGCGTGGCTGTTTCCTGAACAGTGCAGATTGGTAAACTAACAACAGTGTTGGTTAAATCTCATTTTTGTAGGAGATGGTAAACATTACATTTTGGCAGTGGTAACAGATTAGAGTTGTGCAAGTCCAAACATCTCTAATTTCACTCTTTGTTTTTGCATCTTCTGTGAAAGCTGTGCATTTGAGTTGTCGCAATTTTGTATATGCAGTTTAATAAACCACAGCTGAAATCTTGTGAAAATGATAGGTGCTATCAGCGTTTGGAATCATAGGGTTTAGGTCAGGTTTTTTTTTTTCAAACATGGTTAAAGAAGCTGGTCGTCAGCTCTTTCAGCATCCTCTAATAAAGCTGGAAGTGCAGTAGGTGCAGCCTGAGGAGATGATTCCTTCCCCCAAGACTGTTGCTCTTCCATTTTTCAAATGAGACTCTTCTGATACTTCAGTATGATGGATACCAGATTGATGATTTATTAATTGCCATTGCACAAGGCATTTTTGTATTTAAAGTCAATAGAAACAATAGATTTAGTGCTCTAGAAAGGAAATTGGAGTGGGTGGAGAGGTGGTCATCTGGGGGCTGACTCAACTTACATTGCGTACTGCCTCTTGAAAACTCAACTTAAATAAATTATGGTCCAAATGTATCCAAAAATGAATACTTTTTTACATCTGTAAAAATACACCACACACTTGCTTACTGTTCTTAAGACTTGCATTTTCTAAGAAAAGATGCATCATAATAGAAGCAAATTTTTCCAAGTTAGGAATGTATTAGTAATTAAAGCTATACAAATGTTTGAGAGTGTTCTTTAGTGACTAACTCTTCTGCAGCTGGCAGATCTTCCAACCACATTTTACAGAAATAGGCAAGACTTTGCTTACTTGATATCTTCTCTTCTCCCCCATCTTAAGATACCTGCTATGGAATAATAAATGGCAAATGAAATGGGAGCAGAAGATAGAAGCCAGTTGCGCTCAACAATTCCAAATCACTGTTTAGCATTAGAACTATTTACAGTAATTTGCTTTTAGTAAAATAAGTAAATAAATAAAACACAACAGGAAATATTCTGTCAAATTTCTATAAATTTTGCATCAGACTTCATTGTCAGGGTCTTCAATTTCTAGAGGTAACCCAGGGGAAGAGAGGACTGTGTTTATTGTAATGGTTTTGCTTTGCATGTCTTAAGCTTTTCTTCATTTCTGGACTTTTTTTACAGCTATATAATTGGTCAGATTCTTTCTGATCAGCCCCGAGACGTAATTGTGGAAAATATTCAAAGGCGGCTTATGGAAATTGGAGAAAATGTGATCAATGGCCACATCCCAGTAAATCAGTTTGAAATAAACAAGGTAAATGATGTCCCAGCTCTTTTCTGTCTCAGAAAAACTTCACTGTTCCTGACTATATTGACTGCTGATAAAAATCTTTTTAATCCTTATGATGCTGTGAAATATCAGGAGTTTTATTAGATACTGAATAGCATGGAACATACTGCAAAGATCCTACAATATGAGAAAAAAATACCTTGTGGGGCTGGAGGCCAGTCTTGCTTCTTCAGAATAACAACTTTGTGTCTTGTCCCTTTCCCACTGTTTCTGGACTTTAAGAATGACATGATAGCTCATGCTTTCAGTTAAAATACATAAACTCAAGAATGCAATGGAAAAGAATCAAACATTCTGTTTTTATAGAAAACCCATATAAAAGCATGCTATTGTCAGTTTATTTCCCTTCAAAGCTCCGTAGAAGAAAGCTAATAGTCATTTTGAGATCTCATTCAAGACTTTCCTGCAGTAAGAAGTAAACTACTCCACTTTATCCATATGAGTTTTAGCAAATGGCATTGTGGTTTTGGTTTATTTTTATGAGTCCCCAATGAAACCTGTATTTTTAACTTCAAAAGCACACACACACACCCCCCCCCCGCCCCCAACACAGCTAGGTGGGTGTTTCACTAATGAATTGGATATTACATGCCCCTCTCATGCTTCTAATAGAAGAGTTTTCCCAAATTTCCTCCATCCAAAGTCTCTTTCTTTGCCATCCATGCATCTGTCTGCTCTGTAAGACTGTGTTAGTCAGTTAAGAAATGTGTTCAGGTTGTCACATGAGTGTTAGAGAAATCAGTGATTTTTATGTCTGACTTAAAAAAAAAAAAAAGACTGTTCTGATGCAAATATTTTAAGAGCACTTAGTATCCCAATAACAGATATATATGTAATAATTTCCACTTTAAATGCTGAATGTTCCTCTGCTTTACTACTTTGGAAAAAAATAAATAATATATTTCACTATTCAGTCAAATATATAAGTTGTTTCTGAGAATTGGGATGATGGCAAATATTTGAACATAGCATTTTATTTTATGTAAAGGAAGAACTTACTATGGAATCTCAGTAGTATGAGATACCTGGAAATGTTTAAATCTCGTTGTACCCTCTTGCTACAGAGCTTACTAAATACACTTAACTACCTCATATTCAGATTTACTTTATGACCTGAACTGGTGCAGGGTCATAAAGAGGGTAATCTCTGGCTGGATTTTTGTCTTTTGTGTAATGTTTTCATCTTCAATTTAGTTTAATTTTCAAACAATTGCATTGTACCTGTAACTGTTTTGAACTGTGGTGCTTTTAATGTCATGCATTTTTCAGACAGTAATTGTAAAAGCATCTTGTAATTTTATTAATAATAACATTTTTAAAGTATGAAGGACTGGTACCTAGACCTTAATGTCTGGAAAATACCTTTATTACAATTTTTTCATCTCACTTCTTTTTGTGTTGCAAATGTACTTGTGAGTAGTTGATGGATGAAGATAGCTACTATGTAATCTTGTCTTTTAAAGTTCTGAGTTGTCCATCAATGAAGTAAAATACTTTTCTCATGGTTATGCTTCTGTTTCCTCCTTTGATCTCTTAGGCATTGACAAAAGATCCACAGGATTATCCTGACAAAAAAAGCTTGCCACATGTGCATGTTGCCATGTGGATAAACTCTCAAGGAGGCCGAAAGGTGAAGGCAGGAGACACAGTGTCATATATCATTTGTCAGGTAAGAATGTATTTATTTATAGCTAAATGCTAGGTATTGTTTTGAGAAATGTCAAAGAAAACCAACTCAACTACTGGAAAAAATGTTTTGGCATTTCTTTGTAGTGAGATTATTTTATAGTTTAAAATAGTCAGTTTTCTGTACTAAAGTTTAGTTTTACAGAGCCAGAAAGCACCATTGTGATCAGCTCAGCTCATCTGACTATTTCCATATGAGGCTGATAAAATTTCCCTGAATTAATTACCATTTGGAACTAGAACTTATTTTTAAGGAAAATATCCAGTCTTTGTTTTAAGGAGAAGAGATTCTTGTAGTGAAGAATGTGTCATTCTTGGAAAGCTAATCAGTGGTCGTGGTGGTTAAATAGTGTCATTGTTATTTCCAGTTTCAACCTGTGTCTCTTCATTTCATAGTTATTAGATTTGGCAGTACTTCTGTTAGATAGCCTGGGGAATTTAAGAAACGTTCTGTTTTCAGGTGTTTATCCTATAAATGCTTATCGTTATCTCACAAATGTGTACTGCACTTTGGATTTGCTATTAAAATAAAAGTGTAGGTTGGATTAGATGGACCAAGGGCTCTCTTATGCCAAACTGATGGATTTGGCAATGTGACTTCTTCAGTGGACTACTATTTCAGCTCCTTCATCATTAAAAAGGGAAAGACACTGCTTTTTTATTTAATTGAGAGCTCTTAGCCTGGCTTGATGAAGCTGCCAAGACTTATGAGAGCTGGGCCATGGGTATGGCTGAGCAATGGCACAATGCAAGAGAAGAATGTACTTGTTGAAAGAAGGGAGCTGAAGGAATTGCATTGTAATTATTTTTGCAAAGCAGCTGGATGAGCTGAATAGTCCTAAATTAATTTTGTTCTGAATACTAAGTTGTCTGAAAGGAGTAGGAGGGACCAATGGCTTGCAGTCTGTCTTTATTAGTGATGGGTTTTTCAGTCCATGGTTTCTGACCCTATTGAAGTCAGTAGTTCATCTTAACCAAAAAATGAAGGTGTTATATGTTAATGCATTAGTTTTATTTTGCTGTAAAAAAGGCAAAAAGAGACTGTACTTAGCAAAAAATAAGCTGTGTTACTCCCCCCCCATCCCCATTAAGATTTACTTCTATTACTGAATGCTTGCTAAAACACTACATTAAGTTCTGTGCTAAGATTTTTGACACACGTTAAAAATAAAATTTCCTAGTGTAGTTGTGGACTGGGAATTACAGACTGAGTGAGTTACGTTTTCCAGAAGAGTACCATCATCTTAGAGTTGATACTTAATTCCTCCATGAATACCGTTTTCAATTTAATTATTGCCATTTCGAATTGAATTATTTTCTCCTTATCTTCATCTTTCAAGTTAGAGGACAATGTAATGTATACTCGAACCACTGAGTGGTGTTTCTCTCTTGGCTTGAGATGTCACCATGTGATTCTTTCAGTATTTCCAAGTATTTCTGAATTTACTCTTTCAAATCAATACTATTGCCTCTGTCATTTATTTGTGTGCCAATGAATGATGGTCCATTCTCTGACAATTCATTCTATTTGTTTCTTTATAGAACTGAATAATATAAATTCCCTAGCAAAACAGATATAGTTTTGATATCTATGACTTAGACTTTGCTTGTTGTGCAAAATGATAATGCTAGTTTAATACAAAATGAATCCAAAATGCATGTCCTCCGCATATTTTTATCTGGGCTGATGGTTACAATGTGTTTTCATTGTGCATTTCAGAATTGACAGATGGGATTGTTTACTCTGTCTGCTCTTACGATTTGCACGTGTAGGCTGCAATAATACAAGCTGAATTTACATTCTTGAACTTGATAGTTGATGCCAGCATCAGCAATGTAATTTTTTTTTTACTACTGCTGGATTTGTATTGGCTGCATAATAAATCAACGAAAGGAGAGTGACTGAGTAACAATTTTGCATTAAAATAATGCATAATATTTGAAGCATAATCCTTTGTGTAGACTGAATGTGGATTTTACTTTTTTCACGCTTTGTTTCATACATGTCTCCTGTCTTAGGATGGGTCAGAGCTCAGTGCCAGCCAGCGAGCGTATGCTCCAGAACAGTTGCAAAAGCAAGACAATCTTACTATTGATACTCAGTACTACCTGTCACAGCAAATACATCCAGTAGTTGCTAGAATATGTGAGCCCATAGAGGGAATTGATTCTGTTCTTATTGCAACGTGGTTAGGTAAGTATTCTAAATTCAGTTTATTTAAAGAATTACAAGAGACAACGTGAGAAGTTTTAATCTATGTTTCTTAATAGAAATGCTTCCCAAAATCATTCTTTTTGCAATGAACAATAGCTTGTGTTACATAGTCTGTAGAAGGCAGCTTGGATTGTAAGTGTATTTCTATGACTTTTGCAGAATAACATCTCTCAGAAGCTGCTCATTAACATGAATTTAATATTACAATCCTTGTTCAGAGTTGCAGAAATTTACTGTTCATAAATAACAGTACTATTGCATTTAAAGTTTGCTAGAACTGACCTAGTGGATAATAGAAACATAAAACTTTATTAACAGTTTTGCCTGCTCCATATGGAGAAATGAAGTGGCCAAAAAAAAAAGTGCTATGAAAAAGGTGACTAATACTAGTGACCCACTGAATCACCAGTTTTTATTCAAATGAGTAACAGGGAATTGCTCTTTGTTAGAGTTCTTCTTCCTCTTAAGAGGATGTCAGAGGAATTAAGAGATTTTTCTGCCCAACTCTAATTGCCTCTGTCTTCTCCGTTCCCTAGGCTTCTTACCTAGAAAGAAGTATAGGTGTTGAAAAATTGTCTCTTTCCATGAAAATACAATGCTGTGTGCATAATCCTTTTAGTGGTGTTTCCTCTCTAACAGTGATTCACCAACAGACATGATTGATCTCCTTGATAAACAGAAATTTTGTGATTTGTATCCCACATCTAGTTCATTACTTTTAAAATTGTTACTCAAGGACACAGAAAAAAATGTTAATCTTGCTGGCTGCTGAGTTCTTGACAAGACTTCCTTACTAACAGTGGGTTCTGCTCATGGTGAGCTTGCAGTTTGCACTTAAAATGTGTGCAAGTAAGTTCCTGTCGTGTTGCTTCTCAAGAAGGGTGATAGCCATGAAAGATCTTCATCTCCCAAGACAGTCTGTATAACGTGCAGCTTTTTCCATCTTCATTTCCAAGTTGCCAGTAAAAAAAAGGAGGGGGGGGGCAAGAATTTTGCATTTTCTGGGAGGCTGCAAGGGTATTTCTTGGAAGCATTTGATGTTGCAGTGTGTCCTCAACACCTCTGGTGCTTTGAGGAGGAGTCCGTCCTGCTTCACACCTGCAGGCTGCCCAAACAAATCATTCTGTTTATGTGGCAGAGCCTTGGTATACAACTTCCCCTTGATGTCAGAATGGACTATGCGGTATGCCTGACTGAAAAGGTCAAGCACTCTTGGTTAGGTTGAAGCGGTTTAAAATAGGCGGTAAACTTGTACCTCATTTAGGTAAAGGACAAGAAAGATTTCTGAAGCTAGTTTATTTTATTTGGCAAAGATTGTTATTCTTGTAGAGTTAAGCTCAAATTCAGAGTTGTTCCTTATTCACAAGAGGTCAGATTTCAGAAAAGACTGACTCCCTTCAGGCACCTAAATTAAATGCCCAGATCTTAAGAACTGTGTGCCACTTGGTAACATCTACTGTTTGCAAATGCCTGTGCTGCTTTTTGTGCTATAGTACGTTCAAGATGAAAATTTCTTTTATGGTCTATAATAGCATCATGCAGCTGAGAGTTTATTAATAGTCCACAATTGTCAGTCTGAAAACCTGTACGTATCTATTACAATCTTAGATCTGAAACGTGTTCAGTTTGACCTTGCTGTGCTGTAAAAATGTTATCTCCTTCTCCAGCTTTGTTTTCTTGGGAATGCTTAAATTGAGCCTGGCGGTGAAGTCAAGTCTTTTTCAAAGCTTCTGCTCTACTTAGGTCTTTGTATACAGCACTTAATCAGAGTTGTACATAAATCGTTGCAAGCTGAAGTTATCTTACAGTAGTTGCGGGTTTTTTTAACAGTACTGGAGGGATAGTCAAGTGGTTTTGTTTCAAAGAAATTGAAAAAAGTTTACAAGATACAAAAGTGTACAAGGGACTTCAGCCCGGCTTGCTAGAACAAACAAACATGAAACCTGTTTACTATTCTGTGTTGCTAACTTGGGCTTTTTTGCTTAGTATTTTCATCATGTTACACATCCAAATTCTTGTCGTTTTTCCTATCTTGTTGCAAAAGAGCCTATTTTTTGTTCTGAAGAAGAAATCTGGTGTTCTAGAGGATATCTAAGTGTCACATCTGTGGAGCAAAATTTGGTTGCATTCTCATTGTGTATGTCTTCCTCCACCTGATCTGATTTATTGTGTTACCTAGGATATGTGTCTGTATAGGGAGAACGGTTGTGGAAAAAAGATCTCTGTTTCATATTTAACAGAATCTCTTTACAAGGTGAATGTTTCATCAACATGTCACCGCGTTAGTCCGAGTCGATAAAATTGAGCTCTGCTTAGGGAAACTTGGCTCATATCAAAATGATGAGAAGTTCTTTGTTCTGTCTGTGCTCAAAGCAAGTTATTTGAAGCTATTTTAGATGCTGAAGAACAAGAGCAAATAACCACACCTAAAAATTGCAGAGAACTTAAATATCGTATTTATTCACTATGGAATCAAGCTGAACGTTGGCTTTTGTTTTCGGACATTGTAGGAGGTCTGCCTAGCCTTTGAGAGATGGAGATTCAGTGTTGCTAAAAACAAGAACCTCATGGGCATACTCCTGCATTCACTCTTTTTCTTCAAGTTCTCGAGGATAAGCAGTGACAAGATGAGGATTGTCAGGGTTTCTGAAACGAAGTGAAGGATTCAATCTGATCAGTAATACTGTTAAATAAATCTGTTCTTCTTAAATGCTTGGAGACCTTCCTTACTTCATCCTGATGATACCTACACCTTTTAAACAAAAAGAACTGAATTGGCAGAACAATTCACTTAGCAAAACCCCCTTACTTTAAATATGTTGATATGTAAGTATTGCTCCTTGTCTCAAAGAAATATCACATCTTATTCCTGTGTTGTCAAAAGTATCTAAACGTTATGGCAGCAGAGTCATTTAACCAAGGGACGTTTGTAGCTGTTACTGCGTAACATCATTTTCTGTAAATTATGGAAGTTGCTGACTGCTGTCCTAGGCTGTGTCATGGTCTTCCGAGAGAGATGTGTGCTGCTGCCTTACAGGTGGGTGTGCACGTTGGTGCTCTGCAGATTGCTTGGCATTTGGGCGTTTCTTGGGAAGGCTATCTAAATTTAGGGAGTCATTACTGGGTCCTGATGAGCCTGGTCATGAAGAGTACTTGCCAGTACTTGTTCCTTCTTCCATGATAGTGTCTGCATGTTAGCTGCTCCTTGTAAGGAAACCCACCACCACCTTAAAGATACTGCCTTCTTACTTTCTTCTTCCTAGAGAGTCATTTAATAGGTGCCTTTAACATAGTATTTAGCAGCCACTCAGCCTGATTCTGCTGACAGAAACCAGGACCATTGTGCTCTCCTTGTGGCATGCAGGAATTACGTCAGGTTCTGTCTTTTTTTTTTATTGGTTTTCTCACATTAGGGAGTGAAGTGAGAGAACGGTGGAAACTAAGATTAAAGTAACCACGAAACTTCATGGCAATACAGTAATAAACCCCAAAGTGTATGAACTTTGCTGTTTGTGGCCTAGCTGGGGTTTTTTGGAGATGCTGTAGGCCTGCTTAGGAACGGAGACTTCCTGAAGTGCGTTGCGTGTTCTGACCGCGAAGACGCCCTTTTGAGGACCCCGTGCAGAAGGCACGCAGGCTTTGCAGCGCGGGAGGGTGTCTCTGAGAAAAACAAACGCGTGCGTTTCCGAGGGGCAGGGGCCTCGGCCGCCCGGAGTTGGCCTCGGAGGG
>NW_010517058.1:2250-6874 GCF_000687285.1 Phaethon lepturus | reverse complement strand
TTTTGACTGGCTTTCAAGACTGTCTGAGCTGGTGGTGGAAAAAGAGGCATCTGCAGCGTCCTTGGGCGGCATACAGAAAGCAGAACCAAGAGGGTCGTTTACCCAAGGAAAAGGGAGATGAATATTCCCAGGGATGACGCTGGCTGCGTGGAGGTGGCAGGACCCAGACTGGCTGCTCCGGCCCCCTCCAAAAACTTCTAAAACCAGCTGGAGACTCTTCTGGGAAAGGCTTTTCCATTACCAGTCAGCCTGAGCCACGGGGGCCGGTGGAACGTTGCCTCCCAGAAGGGCTGGCCGGCGGTGGGGTCGTCGGGGCGGCGTGGGGAAGGTTGTGAGCATCGGGGCTGGGCACCTATGGGAAGAGCTGTCGGTGTTCTGCTGGCGTCAGGGGTGGAAAGGATGGAAAGGGCAGGCTCGGGTTATATTGCAGCTTGCACGGTATTTGGGGTCGCTTCTTTTAGAAGCAGCCAAGTCGGAAGCGGGAGGGAGTTGTGCAGTTTCAAAGAGGTGTGAAAAGCCTGCACGATGTGACCCCATGCCCGTGGCGAGCAGTTGCAGCGGTCTCGGGTGCAGACACCCAGACAGCGAAAGGAAAGGGTTGTTTTGTTGTTTTTTTTTTTTTTTCCTCTCCAAGAAGAGCCCATACGGTGCTGTGTGACCGCCGTTCCGCTGGGGAAGGCTGGCTGGAGACCAGGACAGACCAGGGAGGAGGTGGGTGCTGCAGGTGGGCTTCAGCTCTGCAGAAGCCCCTCTGCTCGCTGTGAGCAGGCATGGTAGAGGGGCTGTGGGAAGCAGGTGGAAGTCACTCACCCAGCTAAACTCTCCCCCAAAAGAGATGAAGCTGAGTGCTCTCCTTTTTCCTGCTAGAGGATGTTTCTGCTGTCCTTTCCCTCCTCTCCTGCCTCCTGTTTGCTGGACGGATGCGTTTGCTCAGGACTCGGGAACTTGTTGAACACCCAAATGGCTTGATTTAGCATTCAGGGTCCCAGAGTAGGGACTTAAGGCAGGGAACTTGGCACCAGCCCCTGACGCTGCTGTGTGAGCCTTGGCCGGCTGCTGTGCTAATAAGGAAATTAGCTGGGGAAACAATTCTCAGCCTTGAATTAGGTAAAACTGAGGAGTGGGAAGAACAGTGCCGAAGTGGTTCAAGTTTAGGGAATGTCCCGTATACACCGAGTTCGGCACCTGCAGGTTCGTACAAAAGCACGCTTGAGTCTGCAGGCAGCTTGCTAGCGCCGTGAAAGTTGGACAAATGTCATGCATCGGCTCCTATGTTTGCAACAAGGAGGTCCTTTTGCACCAAAGACACCAGTCGGCCTTTACGGAGCTGGCCTTCAAATACAGATGAGGGACTCCCAAAATACAAACCTTCAGGTGCATCCGTTAAACCCAACTCCCATGATAAGGGCGTGTGTGCTGTCACCTAGCCAGGGGTTTCTCACAGAGGCGTTTGCTTGGATTGATGTTATATTTTCAGGGACCTACCCTGCTGTGGCTTCACATTTGTTGTTGCCTTTGCAGTGTCGTTGCCTGTTAAGCAGTGGTCTTGGTGCTAGCAGGGCAGGCCTCCTGAGCCTGCATGTACCCTAGGTCAGGTTTTGACTTGGAAGACAAAGAGGGAAAACATTCCTTTCGTCCCGATTAGTGGCTCGCATGGGCTGAGATCAGAGCCTTTCCACTTCCCGATAGGATACAGCTGCCACTGCGTTCATTCTCCAAGAGCTCCTAGAACTGGCCACCCTCCAGCTTCCTGCAGAAACACCCTTCTGCGAGCCGGGAGGCTACAGATGGGCCAGCTGCTGTGACCCTGCCCCGTCCCTGAGCCTGGCTGTGGGTGCTGACACAGCCAAATCCTGGGATGGAGGACAAGAAACTCAGGCTTACCAAGCAAGGGCATGAACCACAGCTGGCTTGAGAGACTTACCGAGGGAATGTCCACATAAGCTTCTGAAGGCAGATGTGTGCCTGTGCTCAGAGCTGGCCAGAAAAAAGTCATTGCGGCTGCAGTTCTGTGGTGCTGAGCTAATGAGGTTCACCAAGAGGCAAAATACTTGGCTTGGGCTTGGTGCTGCTCTCGTTTGGCCACGTGACTTTTGGTCATCTCAAAGTGAGCTCACGTTTGACAGTAAAAAGTCATGTGGCTGTGCTGTGTCCCATGTGGAAAGCTAAGAGACTTGCTCTTCATCACCATCATGGCTGCTAAACTTCGTCCAACTCAGCACTTCTCATCAGTAATCTCCCTAAATCGGAGTTCATACTTACTTTTCAGGGCAAGGGTCTTGCTCAGTGGGAAGGTTCTCATTTTCCTTGACAACTTGCCAGTTTAGTAGAGTAGACTATTTCAGCTGGAAGAGACCTACAATGATCATCTAGTCCAACTCTCCACGCAGAGCGGCTCTCGCTGTGTACAGGCAAACAGGCACAAAACCCTCTTCCTCACAGAATATGGTTCATTTCTTGCACTGTGGTAGGAAGCCTGGGATGCAACTGATGATGCTGACGTGTGTCTGACCAACCGGCACTAGAACTAAGGTGGGAACCCATCTTCCAGAAGCTGGCAAGGGTCTGACTGAGAAAGGAGCTGCTCCAGCCACTCTATGGACTTTAGTTTAAACTGATACTTTTGCAACCTCTGCCTGGAGCCGCAGGCTCTCTAATAGTTGCACTCGTCCTTAGCAAGGAGCTAGCATTAAGTTGTTGCGAAGTGCTCAGTACTGGTATCCTGCATGGTATCTAGTCAGAAGTCCTGCTGGATGATGGAACAATTGCTGAGGCCAATTGCATGAGGTTTAACAAGGCCAAGGGCCGGGTCCTGCACTTGGGTCACAACAACCCCATGCAACGCTACAGGCTTGGGAAGGAGGGGCTGGAGAGCTGCCCGGCGGAAAGGGACCTGGGGGTGCTGGTTGACAGCCGGCTGAACATGAGCCGGCAGTGTGCCCAGGTGGCCAAGAAGGCCAACAGCGTCCTGGCCTGTATCAGCACTAGTGTGGCCAGCAGGAGTAGGGCAGCGATCGTGCCCCTGGACTCGGCACTGGTGAGGCCGCACCTCGAATCCTGTGTTCAGTTTTGGGCCCCTCACTCCAAGAAGGACGTTGAGGTGCTGGAGCGTGTCCAGAGAAGGGCAACGGAGCTGGGGAGGGGTCTGGGGCACAAGTCTGATGAGGAGCGGCTGAGGGAACTGGGGGTATTCAGTCTGGAGAAGAGGAGGCTGAGGGGAGCCCTCATCGCTCTCTACAACTACCTGAAAGGGGGGTGTGGCGATGAGGGAGTTGGTCTCTTCTCCCAAGTAACCAGCAATAGGACGAGAGGAAATGGCCTCAGGTTGCGCCAGGGGAGGTTTAGACTGGGTATTAGGGGAAATTTCTTTACTGCGAGAGTGGTGAAGCATTGGCACAGGCTGCCCAGGGAGGTGATGGAGTCACCCTCACTGGAAGAGTTCAAAAAAACGTGTGGAGGTGGCACTTCAGGACGTGGTCTAGTGGGCATGGTGGTGTTGGGTTGATGGTTGGGCTTGATGATCTTAAAGGTCTTTTCCAACCTTAATGATTCTGTGATTCTATGGTCTGCACTGGTATACCACATCCTCGTCCTAAGGAGGCTTCATCTATGCAGATACGCTGCAGTTCTCTGCAGTGTGCACTTTGCATTTCTCCACCAACATGCTCTTGAGCTGTACCGGGTTAGAGGCAGAGCAAGCATCTGATCAGAAGACCGCCTGCTTTGGCACAGCCCGCAGCAGGGATCTCGCAGCAGAAGTCCGAGTGGTGTCGGTTTCCCCCGTTTGGCAGGTAAGCCGTGCGGGAGCTGTGTCTCCCTGACCCTCAGTCCTCGCCATTACCTTTCTGTTGTCATTTACAAATTCTGGGGCCCCTTTCAGCAAATACTGTCGCTACTCCGTGACAAAGTGCGCTTCCCTCGCTGGCATCCCTTCTCAGATATCGGTTGGACAGGCTGTTTGTACTCATTGACATGAAACAAGCTCAACTGGAACGAAATCATTTATAAATGTCGCGAGAGGAGTTGGGTATTAGCAGTTCGTTTCCTGCCACGTCCACCACGCTGCAATTAACATGGACCTGAAAGACTGCACCGTGCTACTTGTCCTCTCTGTCCTCTTTCATCCCCTCACTTCCTTTTTTTCTTCCTAATTTCCTTCCCTTCTGAGCTGGCCGTAGCGTATGTCTCTCTTTTCACATGTTTGGGTTTTTTTGTGTCTGTCTGTCTCTGCTCATTTCATTCTTCGTTTCGCTCATCCCTTCTCTTTGTGCTTTCTTTTTTTGCCTCTTTGCTCATCTCTCTCATCTCTTGTATTCTTTTCTTCCTCTCGCTTTATTCTCCCTCTATGTTTAAACCCGGGCAAAAACAAATTATTTATGAAGGGCTGTAATTTATGATGCGTTCTTAATGTCTTGGAAGACACAGATAATTTATTTAATGAGTAAAGACATGATAATTCACAGATGATGATTTCAGTCAGAAAATTAGTTTCATTAATTTGCTGTAAATTCTCTGCCTTGATTTAGTGCAGAAGGAGTTCCTGAAACCTGATGCAAATCTTTGCCACGGTATTTTTTTGTCATCACCAAACCAGTGTGCAAGCATCCTGGCTTCCCCACCCCTT
>NW_010517058.1:0-2219 GCF_000687285.1 Phaethon lepturus | reverse complement strand
CCTGCTTTCTGCTTACGTCCTACCAACAGTAAGCCACAGATAGAAGAGACTTTTTCTTTTTTTTTTTTTTTGCAGTGTGCAAGGTTGGAAGGCTGTGGGTAAACAGGGATAGAGGTGGTATTCTCATTCCAGGAGACGATAAAACAGGCAGCACTGTCTCAAAATGTTTGTTTTGCAAAACCGTGTGCTGTTCCACGAGCTTTTGCCTGGTAAGTTCAGCTCTAAGAGAGAATGAAAAAGTCGGTTTGCTTTTTTTAATAGAGTATAAAAGGTGCTTTTTCAAATAAATTTCAAGGCAGACAATCTTACAGTAGTCTTGCTGATAACTGCAGTATATATAAATATTATAAGAAACCTATAGAAGAGATTCATGGTGTACTATTGATCTAATCGGATTTAACTAAGTGTTTGCATCATGCCTTATTAATCACAGATAATAGGACTCCAAGGATGTCTTGAAGAATCAGGGCTTTGCTCTTCACATGGCCATATCTTACTGGGACCACTGTAGTCTGTGGAGCTTCCCCAGGGATGAGCTTCCCTACCATATTTCACTTTTTTTTTTTTTAAATGGATCTATTGATGGTGCTCTGAACCACCTTATTAGGGGGACAAGGCAGCTGAGCATGGCCACTGCTGAGGTAGGTCCAATACCAGTTTTGTGCCCCGATGAAGGCAGTGTTATGAGGGATAGGGAGGGGTGGAAGCAAGTTACTGCGTGCAGCTGTAAGAAGGACCCCTCCTTGCCCTCTCAGCTACCTTTACAGAACAGGTATGATGCTCTGGGCATGGTAGACAAAGGACACGATGAGATAGAAGGAGGAGGAAACAGTGCAAATACTCTCACCAAGGTCAGATCAATCAACACATCACATCAAGAACTGCATTAAGACCAACACCGACAAGAAACAACAGCAAGTTACGGGCAGTTGAACGTCTGTAAGTCCATGGGGTGGATGGGATTTGTCCCAGAGTACCGAAGGAGCTAGTGGGTGGTACAGCAGGAGCCTTCTCAAACATCTACCAAAGCTCTTGGGAATCTGGGGAGGTCCCAGTTGACTGGAAGCTAGCCAACATTATTCCAGTTTACAAGAAGGACATGAGGGAAGGCCCAGGAAACTGCAGCCCTGTTAGTCTAACCTCAATGCCTGGGAAAAAAAAATTGAGAAGGTCATACTGGGCGGTATTAAAAGGCATTTAAAGGACAACACAATCACCAGGCACAGTCAACATGCGTTCACAAAGGGCGAGTCCTGTCCAGTTCTGTTCAATATTTTTATCAGTGATCTGGATGCCGGAGTTGAACGCACCGTACCTAAGTGTGCTGATGATACTAAACTGGGAGGTGCTGTTGACTGGGGCAAGAGAACTTGCAGTTCTAAGTATAAATTGGGAGAGGAGTGGCTGGAGAGCAGCCCTGCAGAAAGCCATCTGGGGTTCTAGTCAGCAGCAGGCTCAATAGGAGTCAGCGGCGTGCCCCGGCAGCCGAGAGGGCAAAGCGCACCCGGGGCTGCGTCAAACACAGCATAACCAGCTGGTCAAAAGAGGCCATTATCCTGCTGTATTTAACGTTGGTGTGGCCTCACCTTGAGTAGTGTGTGCAGCTCTGGGCCCCATCATTTAAAAAGGATGTTCAGGTACTTGAGTATGGGCGGTCAAACACTGGAACAGGCTTTGTAGAGTGGTGGTCGATATCCCAAGCCTGTCAGTGTTCAAGAGGCATTTGGACAACGCGCTTGATAACACTTTTTCACTTTTGTTCAGCCCTGAAGTGGTCAGGCAGCTGGACTAGACGATCGTTGTAGGCCCCTTCCAACTGTTCTTAGCCCCATCTCAGTGGTGACATACAGAGGAGTCTGATAAGGAGCAGTGTTAGGCTGGAGGATAATGCTACTAGCAGGTATTATCAGCACTGGTGATACTGCATGTAACAGAAAATTGAGCACAGGGTGGGATCCTATTTGCACCTTACAGGCTGGGAACAAGCTGGTTCTGGGATTCATGCTTTGAGTATCTAATCTCTGTGGACTATAACATGCAATTTCCCCAGACAAGCTGCACCATGCAAGTCTGTGGTTAGCACTCATCGGGTCCCTAGCTAATTAGTTAATTGTATTTCTCTTTGGTTTTGCCCTGTGGGTTTTGATAACAACACTTGAGTTGATATAACAGGGTCTTGAAAAGATGTTGTAGAAAGCTATGAATGTGCATCAGGCTGG
>NW_010517057.1:0-27591 GCF_000687285.1 Phaethon lepturus | reverse complement strand
TTGGGCCCCTCACTACAAGAAGGATGTCAAGTTGCTCCAGTGTGTCCAGAGTAGGGCAACGAAGCTGGTGAGGGGTCTGGAGCACAAGTCTTATGAGGACCGGCTGAGAGAACTGGGGTTGTTCAGTCTGGAGAAGAGGAGGCTGAGGGGAGGCCTTATCGTTCTCTATAACTACCTGAAAGGGGGTTGTGGAGAGGTGGGTGTTGGTCTCTTCTCCCATGTAACTAGCGATAGGACGAGAGGAAATGGCCTCAAGTTGCGCCAGGGGAGGTTTAGATTGGATATTAGGAAAAATTTCTTTACTGAGAGAGTGGTCAAACATTGGAACAGGCTGCCCAGGGAGGTGGTGGAGTCACCATCACTGGAGATGTTCAAAAAACGTGTAGACATGGCACTTCAGGACATGGTTTAGTGGGCATGGTGGTGTTGGGTTGATGGTTGGACTTAATGATCTTAAAGGTCTTTTCCAACCCTAATGGTTCTGTGATTCTGTATTGCTATGCATTGCTTTTGCCGTTACTTCACAGCATGTCATTGGCAGTTCCAAAGTAAAATCCATATGCAAACACAAGACATCCATAAGAATGGCAGCACCAACTTTAGCCTCAATTACCCAGACATACTGGGCTTCTGACTGAGAAAAGAATTTGACTGTTTATATTTATGTACCTTCACAATCCCTTAGATATGTATGATTGAAAGCCAATACAGAGCAACGCCAACATCGATACTGTCACTGCCATTACAAAAAATATTATTGCTTCCCTTTTGTAGAATGCTGTTGTCAAGTAAAGCCTTTCAAACTTTTGTATAGAATAACTTAGCCCACTACAACTTTTTTTTGTTCATGGATAATTCAGCAGACACTGGCAGTCAATCTTTGTTATTTCAAATTGTGCAGACATGTTATGTAAATGTATTTCAACACCTGCTTCTGTTCTCTTCTTTGTGGCTTGTGGGAGGTCACCCAACTAATATGGCAGCATTTATATTCTTCCCTTTTATAACAACCCTTATAAGGGGGGGATAAAAGCTTGCAACATAGCTACATTTGTTCAAACCTTGGAGTTCACAGAAACTCAAAATCTACACAAACAACTGTTGTACATGTGTATACTAACTGAAAGAAGTTAAAGGAAGTATTTGAGGATAAATCAAATATCAATTAAGAGCTTGCAAAAGGATTTTACTACTACTCTGGACTAGATGATCTCCAAATGTCCCTTCCAACCCAAAGCATTCTATGATTCTATGATACTCATTATTTAAGCGGTACTGCAAAGTATAGCACATAAGACAGTTGCAGCTAGTTTCCATACGATGATGTGTAAAAAAAAAAGTAATTATTTCTGTGGCATATTTGTTAATCACCAGTAAGATTAACTAATTTTTAAGCAGTAGTCAACCAATAAAGAGACAAAAGTTCCATTATGTTCCTTGACACTAATCACAATAAAAAAAAGAGTACCTGAATCGGGAATAGCAAAGACCATGTCAAAAAAGCATGTTCATTCTGAGAATACATCTGCCATCACTTTGCATCTGCTAGCCTTCTACTTAAACCAACTTTCTCTAATGAACTTGAACCTCCACACATGCTAGATGGGGTGAATTATTTGCTAAGCTCTGACTGATGTATCACAGGTAACAGAGAGGCCAGGTGCAATGCAGCTGTTTCAGTGTTTATTTAGAACAGAAATTCCAGCACTGAAAAAAAGTCCTTCCCACATCAAAGTACATGAACACCAGGAAACCAGCTTCCTAAAGGAGGGTTCTGACATAGACAAAAAGGGTCAATAAGATTCATCATCTTTATATTTTTATGTCAGGCTACCTGAAATAAATGGGAATTGGAATATGCATTCTAAATACCCTAAAAGAACCTTCCACTACTTAATTTACATCTTTCCTTAAATACATAAATTCCTGGTGCATGCTGGCCAGCTTACCTAAATCATCATGGAAAATTAAGAATCAGTAACTGTGAGCAAGCAATTGCTTTTTCAGACGAAGCACCCACTTCCCTATCCCGTAGCATTTTCACTACGCTGATCTGCAGCACTGTAATGGAGTAAAACACTACTGCACTTTAAATACTACAAGGAGCCCTGGAAATGGAAAGTTATCATGGCAACTCCCTAGTGCTCAGGGAAGACTTTACTTTTGAAAATATTTCCCAAAAACAGTACACTGTGAGCAGCTGTTGTCATGCTGATACCTGAGACAATTCAGAAATTTTTTACTGAGATATTAATGGAAAATATGTGGAACAGAGCCTTAGGGCCCAATCCTATGAAAATACTTATTGTTCTCTGATTTAAAAATCCCTAGTGAAGATCATCAAGAAACTGAGAGCTGCAAATACTATTCAGACAAACTGTAAAGAATTAAAGAATCGAGGATTTTGAAAGCGAGCAAGCTCTTATTTTTTCAAATTCCAGCCTTCTCCTACTTTCATTTTACATTTTTACATCTTCTTTCTCTTTCATTCTTAAATTCTTTTTCATTCTTAACACAGAAGGATGGAAAGTGAGAAACATAAGAGAAGTCAGTAATTCCATTTTATGGATAATGTTTCCATTTTCAACTTTGCTAAGCAGAAAAAATGTCTTCAGGCTTTTAGACCAGCTTTTTAACTGCAAACTGTGTAATCTGCAAAAAAAAAGATGAATCTTCTTTTCATCTTCCTGTACATATAACAGCCCCCTTCATTCTATGAAGATTGTTGTTATAATGCCCCATGGAGTAGCATCCGCTATGAGAGACTGTGTAATTACACAATCACAAACTGCTTTCCTTAGAAGAATCCTCCCTTCAGTTAGTTACTTTTGGCTTGAAAGTCCACATTTCAGAGAATTTTCACAGGAGATGTATATCTAAACCGTCATCAACTATTTTCTTTCCCTTACAAAGTAAAGTTGTGCTATAGTATGTTTAAAAGCTTTGCATTGTTTAATAAACTGATAATTTGTTCCTAGCCTCATTTTCAGAAACACCTGAGCTATTGTCAGAAACTCTCTATAACAACTCAGCTTGAGCCAGACCTCTAGAGTTAGTTAAAGCAAGTTAGCAGATAAAAACATGCCTGTTAAAGGAAGCTATAAAGCAATCTTAATAATGACTTACAGCACAGCCTAAGGGTGTGAAGAGGCCCAAATGAAAAGCATTGCCCAGTTCTCCCATTTTATAGCACACTTTCTCTTTTAAAAGTACCATAGTGAAACACGAAAATGAAGTGCTACAATCAAAATGACAGTGAGTCAATGATAGTCACTAAATACAACTTACAGTTTTATGAAGGATTTGGCACATGAGCCGGTAGGAAACTTCAATATGAAGATAGCTCATTTCTCATCAGTCCTCATGTCAGTTACTGAAGAATTGGATCTTGCTAAATAAAATGTAAGCACAATAAGTTATCATCTCTGTAGTTTATACTTCTGAATTTATTCAGCTGCTGTCAAATAAAAGATCTCTTTCAGAGCAGTTTTGTGCAAGTCACGCCTGCAAAGCTCTACAGAAAACATAGAAAAGTCCTGGGAAAAAAAAAAGGGCAAAATTTCATCCGATACACAATTACTGCTCTGACCTCCTAGGAATTCAAAGGCAAATATGAACTGGCTCAACCAATACATTGTAGGGAAGCTGGGCCAGATCGCATAATGAGAAAATTAGGCAGTGGCCCCCTCCTACAGAGTCATGCTGCATAATTCATTCTCTGAAGGAACAAACCCCATCTTTAAGAGGAATTTTGTTCTTCCTGCTCCTTCTGGAAGGTCACTTCAGAACCTTTCCTCTCCAGATCCACCCTGTGGAAATATTATTTGCAGCCTACTGGCATTTGCCGGTTGTCATCACTGTAGTTTCCCCATGCCCATAAAAGTGAGTCCTCTTTTAATACCAGAAGTTTAGGTGAAATCAGTAACTGCAGAACAGACAAAGTATTTTTTTTACTTAAGCAGAAGTACTTGCAATCCAATCTGATTTATCTATGTAAAAGAAGCAACACACTGAAACCTCTAAGTCAAATTTCAGTAACAGTTCATATTTCAGATACTAAACACTGACTACAGTCCAAGATACAACTGTGGGAGTCAGACTTTTTTTTCCACTAGTTTGATAAGAACATGAAGCTTGTACAGTCAAAATCTCCCTTTGTACATACATCTTTAGTAACACTAAGCCTATGGCCCAAGTCCCAAGAAAAAGATGCTCTATTAGTACTCCCACCAATAAAGCACTTTAAGTCCATTTTGAAAGATACTTACTGCTACTGTATCAAACTAGAATACAGCTGTTCCCAAGGCACTAAAAGGAAAACCAAAAATATTCACTGGACAAATGCATTCTTTTCAGAGCAAAAGTTGTGTTTTCTGTCATGTAAGTAACTCCTAAAAGTCTCTCATATTCCCCTTCTTGAACACAGAGCCAGAAAAGTTAGGCAAAAGAACGAAAGAATTAAAATACACGCAGAAACTCACATAATGATTTGGTACATGAAAACATGGAGAATTTTTGTGGAAAGCAATAAAGAAAAACTAATTAAAATACAAGCTAAAGGAAAGTCTTCCTTTTAAAGCATTGTTTTTCCAAGAAAATTGTTATTTCACCTAAGATTTACTTTCCACACACACACACACAAAAAAAAAAAAAAAAAAAAGCATCTGCATCCATGGAAAAAGTCAGCATGTGATTAAAACCAGAACAGGGCGATCAAAGCACTTATACTTGAAAGTACCAGTGCAGCAGTCTAAACATCAGTGCCTGGAGCTACAATTCTCAATAGCCTGGTTTCTGAACCATGACATCAGCAAGAACAAGCAAAGACTGCTGTGCTTCACCATGATTGCTCAACAGAAGGAATCATGATACAACATAAAAGACAGAGCCTAGTCAGGCCATAACCATGAACAAGGGCATAAAAAAAAGTGAAGATGACAGTTCTTTTGAAATCCAAAATGCTTCATTTTCAAATGAAACTGCAATGTAAAGCTTTCAACTTTTCAGTGCAAATAAAAATTTGTTGCAGAAAAAAAGGGACATTTACCAATAATCTGAGGTTAGAAGTTAAAAATCTTTCACTTTTTTTTCCCCCTCCATTTTTCTATGCAGGTATCCAAAAACATAACCTAAAAGGCAATGAATTCAGAGCTACCCACTCCTTCAGCTCTCTGCCAGTAGTATACCTATCCTTTCAACCCTTCAATCTGAGAAGAGCAATGTTAGAGATGCACTTCACAGATCTCCTCTTCCTCTCTTTAAGGGAGAGGGAAATTAAAGGTGTTACTATACTGTGACATTAAGAAGTTGTGGCAAAGGTCCACCATGTTCATTTCATTCTGGGTCCAAATCTGTGAATCAACTGTAAAACAAGGTAACAAGCCATAGATCCTAAAACACTGATTCAACAGAACTTAAAAACATTGCCAGCTTTCACTATGCATCACTATTTTTAGAGTATAAAAATTCTCTTTAAGGTTCTGATTCCTACTGAATTCTAAATCTCAAAGCAGAAATATCATTCTGAAGACTGCAAAAAATTAAACACCATTTTTAGAGCACCAATATTCTTGAGAACTTAAACTGGGATATACCAAAAAACATTTTCTTTTCCTGAAGTGTTTTTAAATCTATCCCCATTCTACAAAGCACTTATCCCCACTGATTTTAAATATCCACTGTATAGCAACTGATTAAGTACACAAACAAGACAAGCTCTCCCAAATAGTTTATTTTTAGTGTATCTATCTGACGAATCTCTGAGGAATCTAAGACACCTGAATTGTTACGTCTTCAAAGCAGCACAGAACTAACAGCAAAGGAGTGCAAATGAATACCAAGAGGTAACACAGGGATCAAAAAGAAAATAAGAGTGTCATGGTTCAGTCCAGCCTGAACGAAATTTTATTGAAAAGACTTTGTCTCCGAGTATGGGATGGGGTCAAGGAATAAACAGTGACCTGTCCCACTTTGGGGTCCTTCTGCAAGCTTATGGAAAGTACGTCTTCACCCAAGAACTTTCTTGTCATGGCTTTTTCCTTGATACTAATTTTGGCCCTTCAGGCTTTCCTGCCACAGTTGAATACAATCCCACAAAGTCCTCACAGCTGAACATCTCAGGAACATGCAACAGCAAAAGAAACAGGTAAGGTGGATTATTATCCCTCCTTCAAGTAATTAATTGTTTTTTACAGACCAACTGTATTAAAAGATAGTATATGATTTCATATTAACCAGATTAGACGCCTACCTAGACTTAGGGTGAAGATGAGTTTCTCCATAAGCTGTTGAAGATTCACACAACCAAAAAGGCATAAATGCATTACATGCATTTTATAACTAGCAGTTCCAGCCCCTGTCATATAAAATTAATGACTTTTCGGAACAGACCAATAAGCCATGCAATAATTTCTTCTTGAAAGGAAGTAAGTTATTACGTAGAACTACAGCATATCAGTGGCAGGAGACAGTCAGCTCTCTATTGCTGTCCCTATGCCATTTCTCCTCACAAATTTCCACCTGTGATAGAAATAAAAAAAGTAGAAAAGTAAAGACCAGTTATAAATGACTTGTACTACAAACCTCTGCCAACATACCTTTTGTTGAGGATGAGCTTGGAGAAGGAAGGGGAAGCAATGCGTGCAGGTAGGCAATCTCATGGCTGCTGGCAGCCATACAGGGAAAGCCCGGAATATAGACATAACTTCACCAGAAGCCTTTGACTTCACTTTTGCCTTCTGAAGAGGAGATTCAACTTCTAAGCAGAAGAAGTATTTCTGCCAATATCCTGTACACTACGAAACAACTGTGTTAGGGTCAGTATTCCTGTACTGGCAACATCTCTCCTACACACCTGCTTGTATAAGCAGAAAAGGGTACTTCCAGACACATACTGAGTTCATCTTCTTAAAACATATGTTTCTTGATCTACACATAGATACTCCAGACTGTCAATAAGACTATAGCTTGCATTATCTAGTCTTTATACAGGGTTATGTTTTTGTTGTATTTCATTCTACTAGGTCTGCACTCAGTGGTAAAACACAATCATTTCCTCCTAAATCCAGACCTCTTGTTTTAGAGAGGAAGAATTCCCAGGTGTGATTGTTATTCAGAGCATCTTTTCCACTTGATGTTTTCAAAATCTAGCAGAGATGATTTGGCCTGTCTCATGATCAATAAAACTTTTATCTTTTACTACTGACATTACAATGTTTCCTTCCATGCCTATCTCTACAAAGGGATTTAACTAAATTCAGTATCAATATAAGCAGTTGCAATTCCAGGACTAACATGCCCCTAAAGGGACTGGTAATTAGCACTATGTTCACATTGCTATAAGATGGATGTCAGACTCAGCAACTACGGTTCTACTCCTCTCACACTATACTAGACAACATTGCATCCTGGTTTCTCAGTCCTTATATAGCACAAGAGTGAGAAAAATCCCTTGAGGATTTGTGAGCAGAACAGAACTGTTCTTTCAACTGACACAAATACACATCACACTCCCTCTAAGGATGCTCTGTTAAGCTGATGCATCTTCTCCCGCTTTCTCTTTCTGGACTGCAATCAAGTCCAGTCAATCTCATGAAACTACTGAAAAAGTGTGAATTTCTCATTGCCTTGAACAATGGCATGTGATGCTGGCTTTCAGATCAGCTGGAAGCAGAGTTTGCAAAAACTAAGATACACCAGAATGAAGAACATTCAAATAATGGCCAAAGGAGCCAGAATGACTGGCCTCAGTTGGCAACTTCCTTCTCTTCTTACCTATTCCAGTGAATTTCCTTCAAGTCTCTCATGGGTTATTATCAGATATTCAAAGAGATCAGGCATCAGAAAAAGCAAGAAGGCATTTTATATTTTGGTGAGAAAACAAGAAGCTACAAGTCAGTCAATGCCTTGGAGTATGTGGAGGTTAAAGTACCAGAGAAGTTCCTGAGAGGAGCTAAGTGTTAACCATGCATGGCACATCATTGTAATTTATACAACAAAAAATTTGCTCAGAATTCTGTCTTGCAGTATACCATAATATCCCTGTATCATAGCCTTCTAGTGTAGCAATGTAGGGCAGACTTATTTGACCCAACTCACTAATGACCTAGAACCACATGTACTTCAGGTACGATGCAAGTACACACTTACTTTCTTGTATTATTCTCAGCTAGTTTAAGGAGGTGAACAGAGACCAAAGAAACAGCAATTGGCAAAAACCTAACCTACCTTGTACACATGAACTCTTCTCTTGTAAACAACCCCTTTTTCACAGGCAGTAATTAAATAATAGCAGCATCAAATACTGCTTCCAAGCTCACAGAAAAGATCACAATCCAGAAAAAATAACACCCGAGTCCTGCAGTCCACAGTTGAAAAGGCAGAACATAGCTACCAGGAGAGAATGATAGACCACAAAGAAAAGACCATACATGTGATAGAAGTACCAAGGCTGCTCACCTGTGACACTACATCAAGGTCTTCATCTACTTCATCACTGCATGTGTAGAGGTCATGGATCATACGTATTCCCCCAGTTCCTCACCTTCCCCAAAACCACCAAGAGTGATTCACTTTGAAAGTTAAACTGTATCTTCCCATAAAGTTATTTGGTGCTGCATGCTTCTCCTTTGAAGTGGGAGGAAGAAAAGAGCAAAGAGACTCAAAATCCTTCAACTGTGCAACTCACCAGTGCAGTCCAGCAGTCTTTTGGCTGAGGACAAGTTTTTTTGTGGAGGAACTCAGCCTTTGCCATGAAAGCCTTTATTCTCTCAGGAGCTCCCAGGAATCAGTCCCCACACAGCCACCCTGACAAACACATGATTAACAAGCAACTTCAACAGGGAATCCTTTCTTCCCTGTTAGAGAAATATTTTTAGAAATACAGTTTTACTCCCTCCCTTTAAATTAACCACAGTATATAACATATATACATTCAACAAAATGTTATATAAATTTATAAACAAAGGCTTGCTGCTCTCTGTTTTTTCATAGTATCAAAGAATAGTTTGGGTTGGAAGGGACCTTTAAGGTCATCTAGTCCAACCCCCCTGCAGTGAGCAGGGCCATCAATTAGATCAGGTTGCTCAGAGCCCCATCCAACCTGACCTTGAAAGTTGCCAGGGATAGGGTATTTACCACCTCTCTGGGCAACCTGTGCCAGGGTTTCACCACCCTCATTGTGAAAAATTTCTTCCTTATATCTAGTCTAACCCTACCCTCTTCTAGCTGAAAACCGTTACCCATTGTCCTATTGCTACAGGCACTGCTAAAAAGTCTGTCCCCATCTTTCCCATAAGCCCCCTTCAAGTACTGAAAGACTGCAATAAGGTCTCCCCACAACCTTCTCTTCTCCAGGACAACCAACCCCAATTCTCTCAGCCTTTCTTCACAGGAGTGGTGTTCCATATGTCTGATCATTTTTGTGGCCCTCCTCTAGAATTGCTCCAACAGGTCCATGTCTTTCCTGTGCTGAGGGCTCCAGAGCTGGATGCAGTGCTGCAGGTGCAGTCTGACCAGAGTGGAGTAGAGGGGCAGAATCACCTACCTTGGCCACGCTTCTTTTGATAAAGCACAGGATAAAGTTGGCCTTCTGGGCTGCGAGCGCCCAGTGCCAGCTCATTTCCATCTTTTCATCCACCAGTACCCCCAAGTCCTTCTTATCTGGGCTGCTCTCAATCACTTCATCCCCTAGCCTGTACTGATACCAGGGGTTGCCCAGACCCAGGTGCAGGACCTTGCACTTGGCTTTGTTGAACCTCATGATGTTGGCACAGGCCCATTCCTCGAGCCTGTCCAAGTCCCTCTGAATGGCATTCCATCCCTCAGGCATGTCAACTGCACCACTCAGCTTGGTGCCATCTGCAAAACTTGTTGAGTTGCCCTTGATCCCACTGTCTCTGTCATTGATGAAGATATTAAACAGTACTGGTCCCAATATGACCTAATATAGACCCCTGAGGGAGACCACATGTCACCAGTCTCCATCTGGACATTAAGCCATTGACCACTACCCTCTGGATGCAACCATCCAACCAATTCCTCATACACCCAACAGTCCACCCATCAATTCCCTATCTCTCCAATTTAGAGAGAAGGATATTGTGGTGGACGGTGTCAAAGGCCTTGCAGAAGTCCAGGTAGATGACATCCATCAAATGTCATGGAGAGTGGCTTGGCAACTACATCAGCCAATTCCCTCAGGACTCTGGGGTGCATCTCGTCAGGTCCCATAGACTTGTGCACGTTCAGGTTACTCAGGTGGTCATGAACCTGATCATCTCTTACAGTGGGAGGGACTTCGCTCCTCCAGTCCCTGTCTTGCAGTCCATCCCCTTGAGAGGTGTGGGAAGAGACAATGCCAGTGAAGACCGAGGCAAAGAAGATATTCAGTACCTCAGTCTTCTCATCTGCTGGGGTATGCTTTCTTTGACCTTCCTTTACACTTCTTTTACATTGTGTTTACTAATTACTTCCACTTTGAAGATGCTGGCAGTGCTTCAAATTCTGTGAGAAGTCTACAAATATCTTTGCAGCATTGGTGCAATAACACTTATCTGATGCACTGCTCTGCTTTCATGAAGTTCCATGGTGGCTACAGGTAGTGTTTTCTTCATCTTTTCATTGTGCTGCAAACATTTATTGATAGCTTTCTCTGAAGTGGAAGAAGAATAACCAGTTTGTACAGGAACGGGATAAAGAGAAATCTGAAGTTATCTCATCTAGCTGTTTCCAAGACACCTTAATTTTTCTGTGGCTTGATTCCCTCAAGTGGTTTTTATTGCCTTACCATCAACATCACAACATCCTTCCCTAAAGCACTTACAAACACTTCTTTGGGAAAGTGGTACAACAAAGACCTTTTCCCAAAGGACTCTGAAGCACTTGGCAATAAATTGGGCTTCTGAAACATCATTTTTTCTAAATGATAACCACAACTCAAACCTCTGAACATAAACCTCTGCAGAGCAGCAATCTAACAATCCCATTGCAGTAAAGAGACTCCCTCATTTTTTACTTACTCTTTTTCCATTTAAAGTATTTGTAAGTCTGCATTGAAGGTTCAAATTTAATTTATATTTCATACTGCTCAACTATCTGGTCTTTCAATAGAGGACAAAGAGAAAGTGGTTTTGTTTACCTTGCAGTAATCTAAACAGAATCAGCTAACCTACATCTTATGCTAAAACAAAGAAGGTCTCACAAACATTCCCAAATACAAATGTGTCCTTCTAATACATCCCTGCGAGTACCCAATTTACAGTTATGACAAGGGGTTAAACCATGGGGTGAAATCTGTGTAGAATTTGGATTTTAAAAGTGCATCTTTGCTCAAAGGACAATGTTTGGTAGTTTTAATGGTAATCCAAGAAATACTGACAAGTATTTTGTGAAATGGCATCTGTTGGAACTTGAAACACTTCCCTGTCTGAGGTAAACAGTTTTTTCCACTTATACACTCTCAGGCTAATTTGAAGCCTCGTTCTAATTGGGCTCAATCTGATATTTAAGCATGTGTTAAAGTTTAAGCATCTGGATAATCCCTTGTGGAGACTATTGCACAACATGCACTTGGCACTGTCTCACTAAGTTGAGTCCCACTACACTTCCTTTGTGGGATCTGTTACCATTGATGTGAGTTCAAAATGATAAGGTGCAGTCTATTTAATTTACAAATAAAAAGAATACTAATACTCATGAGGAAAAATGTAATCAGTCTGAAGAGACTCCAATCAAGTAAGCTGTAATCAAAAAGCATCTCTCCAGATCTGATGAATTACATCGACATCTATTAACTTTCTCATCTTTCTTCACCACCCCCCCCAAGTAGATTATATTCTTCACTCTGTTACATAATAGAGTAATAACCTGGGGCAGCCTAGTTGGCTTCACCATAGAATTAACATCTGCAGAATCACAGAATCACAGAATCACTAGGTTGGAAAGGACCTTCAAGATCATCAAGTCCAACCATTAGTCCAGCGCCACCATGTCCCCTAAACCATGTCCTGAAGTGCCACATTCACACGTTTTTTGAACACTTCCGGAGATGGCGACTCCACCACCTCCCTGGGCAGCCTGTTCCAATGCCTGGCCACTCTCTCGGTGAAGAAATTTTTCCTAATATCCAATCTAAACCTCCCCTGGCGCAACTTGAGGCCATTTCCTCTTGTCCTATCGCTAGTTACTTGGGAGAAGAGGCCAACACCCTCGTCGCCACAACCCCCTTTCAGGTAGTTGTAGAGAGCGATAAGGTCTCCCCTCAGCCTCCTCTTCTCCAGACTGAACAACCCCAGTTCCCTCAGCCGCTCCTCATAAGACTTGAGCTCCAGACCCCTCACCAGCTTCGTTGCCCTTCTCTGGACACGCTCCAGCACCTCAATGTCCTTCTTGTAGTGAGGGGCCCAAAACTGAACACATCAAACAGTATCCAACTAAAAAAAGAGAGGGGTAGGAAGAGAAAGGTATTTCTATCATGCTTTGGACTGTAAGGAGCTCAAACATAATACAGCCACTAATATCAGGCTAACATTGCATAAGACACTGTTCATATGTGAACTTCACTCAAATTCCCATCCATTATAAAATTATGTCTCCAACAGGAAGTCCTGCAATTGTTACTATCATAGTCTTCAGGTTTCTCCCACAAATAATAGAGAGAAAATGAAGGTGTCTGGGAAGGCCTGTGTATTACATGTGGTTCTTGCTGCTTTACTGAAACAAAAAACCCTTTTAAACAGGGTACAGAGAGCATTCTACCACTAAAAAGCCAGTAAAGAGAGGAGCAAAAGTACCTTTACTTTTTCCTTTTCTTAACACCAAAACCATGCTCTAAGATGCATCTTTTTAACTAAGCCAGAGGACAGATTATATATTAAACTGTAACTATACTTGACTGAAGCCCAGATAAGCCAAGGATAACTGTGTGGACTGAAAACTAATTCCTCCATAACCCAATCTACTATTTACAAGAGAAGCTGACCTGCTGAAAGGACTGGGATCATTGAAAACATGAATGACAGATGAAGAAAAACACTTAAAAGTTCACAGATCTAATTCACAGGGAGGAAATCTTATGAACTATACCATATTAAACTTTGTCTACATCCAAACGACTTTATTATGGCTCAGGGACTATTAAAAACAGGCGTTTGTGCCTAAAACCAAAAACAACCTAACTACATTTGCTGTTGCATCTCTTTAGTTCTTACCAGCTATGAATTTTCCAGTCTATTCATTCTGTGGTCAGAAAAGCTATGAAAATAAATGCTAAGCACATGGAAGCAAATCTCAATTAAAAAAAAAAATTGATTCAAAGTGTCTTATACAGCCAAGAATTCAAACTAGGACTCTGCTATGACATAAGCACTTTTACTTACTCAGGGAATAAAAATCTCTAGAAAAATTAAGTAATCAATCTTTAAGTTCTGAATTCCGAATATTTGCAATGAATTGTTATAAACAATTGTAATCTGCTAGTGCAGTTATCATGTCATTTCCACTGATTCACATTCAAGCATATGCTACATGACTTGCATACAATTTGCAAACAGAAGAGTATAAATTTGTGCACTAAACTTGATTCAGCTTGACCAGACCATGTTATGTTTTAGGAGCTAATTTAATTGATCTTCCTTACCATTCCCTTTCCAATTCCACTCTGGAATATAAATAAAACAAAATAATCATTCAAACTTGTTGGGTCCGTCATAAAGTGTCCACATGAAGAAGTTGTTAGAAAACAGTAACATTCATATATGTGTATCCCATATGTGCACCATTGTCACACATGCACCAAACCTATTTGTTACCACTTTTAGATATACCTGTCTTGGTACTGAAACAATCAGACTTTAGTCTGGGATTTGACTACTCATAACCTGACATGTATCAATCCCGAAGTACCCTGAACCAGTTTTAGCATTTAGGTTTCTCCTTCATGAACATTCACTTGCACATACCACACTGCAAGAGATCCAGGAGAACAGCTCAGGAGATCAGATGTTTCAACATGAAAGTCCATGTGTTGTCTAATTTGACCTTAAATAACTGCATTTGATTTTTTTATCACCAAGGAAAATATCAAACATGGCACAGCTTCCTTGCATATGGTATGCAGTCCAGATTGTCCTCTAGGTAGGCCATTAAGATTGTCTGGCTGCACAAGTCCTTCTTGACTACATACTGATTACCATCCACACAGCAATACCCTCATCAAAACATATTTTATAATACATTTGCACCATGAAAGTAACAAGAGTACCAACACTGTTTTGATGGAAGCATCTGTAAGATTCACCTGTAAATTTGATAACTCTTTTTTGCCAATTACGCCATTCCTATCATGCAATAAACTGTCACACAATGAAGTTTTCTTTCAGCAAATGTTGAGATGTTCACAAAAGCTGTCTAATACAGTTCTAAGTAGGAAAGTTTGACTTTGTGCTTCTTTTGCCTCTGCTTAAACAAAAGCAATCAAAACTCAGCATACTGTATTTGAAAAAGTTTTTTGATGCCACGAAAACAAGTATGTCCTCTCATCTGATGATAAACTTTGTTAACTGCTGTGTCTTCTCTTTTGGTTGTTTAAGAGCTGAATGAACTGGATTTATTTAAAATTAGAAATTACAACACAAGTTATTCAGAGCTGATTGGTTTTGCTCTTGGATGATGAACAGGAATATAGACTCGTTAATAAGGGACATCATTAAAGAAGTCAAGCAGAAAGTTTCCAATTTTCAACTGACAGCTTATATAATTGTGGCTCAAATAAGCCCCAGACTAAAAATGACTTGATTCTTTCTGTACCACGTTATTTGAAAAAGAAACTTTCATCAAAATGGGAAAAGAAGGAAAGAAAAATAATTGAATCACCACCAATGATAGAGCTTATAAACAACTATATTGTTGTGCAAGTTTCTCATCTTAAGTTCTCCAAACACCATTTGCTGTTTCCTCTAGGAAATGATGGACCAGTTGTCCTGTCTCATTTGCAAATGCATTGATCACTTCCTCTTCTTTAAGTAATATGCCTATTTTAGGTGCTAAAGTGTTCGAACTGTTAAGCATCCCAGAATCTCTACCGGACTTTTGCTTGTTTTAACAGGTTTCATGTAGGCACATAAAATATCAACCCATGGCAGGTTGACCAAAAGAAGTGTGCCCCATTTCTTTTTAAGTCTAATATCCCTTTGCACACAATATTTTTTAACCTAGTTTATCAAATTTAGCATTTAATGTCTCCTTGTACAACTCCTAATGGTACTCACCTTCACCAACAGCCTGCAGGGTTACTTGCATAGAAAAATACAAGCTGGAAGATTGATCTGTCCATATTTTCAATAGCAACAAAATTTTTTTGTTCAATGGAACAGGTTTAATATTATAAATTTTATTTGACTATGGGCAAATTTTAAGAAAAGCAGTACTGACAAATCTGGGCTTGGCATGGTAAGAAATAGCTGGTTATACAGCTTCTCCCTGTGTCAACTAGGTAGTAATACAGAAGTACAGAGTAACTCTTAGTTAGGATTACAGTTGGTCTTAGAAACTTAACTTCTAAGTGCTTTGCCACTCATTAGTACTTCCCAGCTGAAGAAAAGCAGTACTACAAACCAAGCATTCAAAAAAGTGAAATCACTAGTTAGATCCCTCACTTCTCTTACTCTTCCAAATCAACAAGCAGCTCAAGACCCTAAAAATTCACAAGTGTCGTGTCTTGTTGCATTTTTTTCCTATTCTTATGCTAGGAAGATTTTTAGAAAACAAAATACACACACAAAAAAACCCAAAAAAACAAGTTAAGAAAAAAAAGCCCACACACACTTCCATCCCTATACTCTGCTGTCATCTAAAATCCTCAGTCATTAAGAATAAAAAAAATTAACTCCCTTATAAGGTAGGACACGTTTTACATCTGCAGCAGAAATAGAAGAGAAGGCACAGGGATGCAGTTATTGGGTTACATGTAAGGAAGACAGGCAGCCCTCCAAAGCTGCACTGTAGTTACTGAGCTACAAAGCCACCTCTCCCTGATACCGCAAGGGACTCAAGACCTTGATGGCAGCACATAACTCAGCTGTGGCTTGCAACCTGCCACTGGCCACAAGAAGAGTTTATATATTAAAGCAGTATACTGAGAGAGCATGAAGCAGTGAACAGAACCATAGTCTTTAACAAACCAAAATAAAGATTATTCAGCACATTTGCCACCCTTTACCTAAAGTGAAAATAAAGATACTATTTATATCATGGAGTACTCTGATGAGCATCTTGAATATGACAAAATTCACCAAGCTTCTGTGCACCTGCAGGTGAAGTATATCCTGGTGATACACCTGTGACTTACCCAGAGAAGTGCCCTTTGAAAATATTTGCAGTCAACCCAAAAAAAGACAATCAGCAGGAGCGTCTGGAGATGGCAAGCTACGTTACACAACCTGATTCCATGTTGCTATGTAAACTGAGCTGATTGTGGTGCAGGAAGTAACACCTCATTCTACCAAAATTGAAAGAACTTCCCTCCCATTTCCTACTAGTGAAAATAAACTCATTCCCTCACCTGTCTTTTCATTTGTATTGCCCTTACAATTCAATTAATCCAGCTAAAACTAATTCATTTTTAAATTTAAGCTAATACTTGCCCTGTATCTTTCCAATATTCACCAAATTCTATTAAATACATAAAACCATAATATGATTTTTGTCCTTATCCAATATTGAAACTGTATTTACTGACCTAATCTAAAGTTTACTGAAATGAGTGAAAACATACATTATTTTGGCTGAAGCTGTTACTTCAAAATTGCAGAGTAAAGTGCTGTCAGAAATTATACCTACTCAACTCTGAGGAAAAAACCAAAGAATATGGCCCTTGTACCTACATCTAAAATATTTATATTGGCCATTTAAATATTTATATATTTGTCACTTAAAAATATTTATATAACTATCTATTCAAGCACTTCATATATTGGAGAGTAAACTTACATAATGCAAATAAATTATGTATTAAATATTTACCATAGTTTAATATTTTATGAAATTTACTGTACACACAGTAAGAACTAAACTGGCAAGGGATGAGGAACTCAAGAGACTACTTTTGCACTTTCAGCACAAAACAAAAAGCATCATTTACCTCTGCATTGCTTTTAATGGCTTTTATAGGCTTGCTAAGAGAGCACCTCTGTTTAGAAATTATGTAATTAAACATCTAGGATAATTTATCCTTGGGCAGAATTCTGCCAAAGTTTGTGGAATTAGTCAC
Organism: Phaethon lepturus; assembly: GCF_000687285.1. Taxonomy (NCBI): domain Eukaryota; kingdom Metazoa; phylum Chordata; class Aves; order Phaethontiformes; family Phaethontidae; genus Phaethon; species Phaethon lepturus. The sequence continues at coordinate 10,325 of NW_010517057.1, read as the reverse complement.
AAATAAAGTTGATCCTGCAATTTATACACTAGCAGATCAAAGAAGGAATTCAAAAAAGTTGAGTATTTTGAAATATTAATGCTCAAAATTCTAAAACTGCTTTTGACTCCTGGGCCCTCAAGATGGGTTTCTAACAGCCTATTCAAAGAGCAAAGCAAAGCTAAATATTTCCTTTGTCCTGCAGACTTAGACATGAACAGTACCTCTCAACACAACAAAAACCCATACTCCATGTAGCAGATTTGAAAAACAAACGAACAAACATGTCTTCCCCTATGGCTCTGAAAGGTTTAACATTTCCTCAGCCCATAACTGAACTCCAGTTTTAACCATCAGGCTATAACTTGTCCCTGTGTCAAATTCAAAACAGTCACACTGTTCTAAATCACTGAAAAATTCACTGAATCTTTAAAAAAAAATGCTGTGAATTAAGAAACAAAATAAAACAATGCAACCATCCCATGGGTCTGTTCTCTGTGCTCTGGGACACACAGGGATGAGTTCAGGATCTCAGAAGCAACCTCAAATAACTCAGATAACATCCTGTTGCTGGGACAGTCACTGTCCAAGCGAGTCTTCTAGCAACAACCTACAAGCAATCAATACCAAAAGAATATTGCAGTACCAATACAGTCCTCATTTACATTTTTATGGCAAGTTGGTATATCAGCAGCAAGTTTACACCAAAGAGCTATATGAGTAGAAGAGTCTTATGGCATTGAAATTTCCTCAGAGCTTTTTAATTCCTTCATAACTTTTTAATTCTGATTAACAGGCATAATAAACTCTAAATTTACTTACAACCTCCAAGCGTTAGACTTTATTAATCTACATAACGTGCCAATTAAGTTAATATATTTCGATTCTGTCTGGTTCTGAAAGATGTTTTAATCTTACTGGAAGATAAGAAAGCAAACCAGCAAGCAAGTCTCCTTGCTTCAGTTTTTTGAACAATTGACCTTATTTTGCTACATTCTAATAAATTAACTTCACAGTGGGAAGCACATACTTCAAGAACTAGAAATTGTTCTGCCTGCTAGCAAACATAGCAATGTTCCTGTTCTTGCACTGACCATCTAAGAGAGACAACAGGAGTCAGATTTGCTCCAGGGGTAGAATTTGTCCTCTGGTCCAAGTGAAGTCCCTGTCCACATCCCATGCTCTCTCCTCTATCTCTTCCTCATCCTCGATGCTGCTCTATCAGTCCCATCCCTTCTGCCTCCCTGACCCTGCCTTCTGAAGCAGGAGCCTATATTCTTCTGCGGCCTTGTGCTGCTCTTGGGGGTCGTTATGATCCATAACCTCCTTCAGCTCCATCACAGTCCACGTAGCCTCCAAGAAGCAGGTTAGCAACCCTCATTACAGTTTATGGCCATGGCGCACACAGCCTGATTTTGACCACTAAAAATTAAAAGTCATGGGTGACTAGGTGATATGCATTACATTACAAGCAGTTCACTGCCATCTGACTAAGAAAAGTGTAGTCTCTGCCTTGAGAGAGTTCTTCAAATGGCCCTTGTTTAAATTCAAGTAGGGGACTAACAGGACACCTAGAGCTATCAAGCTTACAGAACCATTAGTTTTGATAGATGGCTGTTATTATACCTGTCCACATTTAATTGTTTTCTACTCCAGTTACCTATAAGCCAATTAGGAAACACCTGCTGCTTCTTACTTTCACATAAAAGGCACCATCCTGATAACAGGGCTGCCAACAAGGAAGAAAAAAGCTTCTTCCAAAAATATGTATATTCAAGTCAATCATCCCTCCTGCTGCGACTGCCTCTATTTGAAGAATTGCTAACTATTAAAAAATATGCACTGCTCTCTTCTCAGCTGAGGTGACATGTTGATTCACAGGTGTGTATTTGCTTCACATTTTAGCTTTCTATGAGTGTGCCTGCCTAGTGTCTTCAAACACTTCAGGAAGTACTGCTCTGCCCAGGAGCAGCTGGGGTGTGATGGCCAAGGCACTTTGGAAGCAGCTCTTTCAGAAATGACACTTTGTTGAAGGCAAGCTACCACCTAGCTGCCACAGAGAGAGAGCACATACAATCAGCAGACACTGTAAGAAGGTGACCTGCCATCGATTCACATCCAACTTTACTCTGACCAGCTTATCTGCCTATTTCCCAAGTAATAACAAGGAACTGTGTCAAGGTATTCATAGTAGACTCCATTGCTGCTCTTATAGTGACCTTTTAATAGAAGACAAAGTTTGAAAGGAGAGAGGGAGGGCACTGGTGAAGAGCATATTAAGATAGCAAGGGTAGTGCCACATTTCTGATCCCCTACTCACAAGGTGAAAATTTTCACGTGTTGAGATACTAGCCTAAGGTTCATACCAGTTCATTTTAAAAATCTCATTTCAGCATAGCTTGGAAAGGTTAAATTGCAGTGAAGCAAACTGATAGTCACTTACCATCTGTGCCAAACTTGAAAATTTTAATCAAAAATAGCCCTGCTTAATAAAACTGATTGTCCTTCCCTATTCCCAAGAGAAAACAGAATCTCAATGCCGTATATCAGTTACCAGTAAAATGTCATGTTGCAATATAAGCAATGAAAGCAAAGTGAGATCTATGTAACGGCAATAAAAGTCAGAAGCTTTTTAACCTAGGTACTTCATGAATGATGTTAAATTGCTGTTTTACAAATATAAACAAATAAAAACTCTCTAGCACTAACAATAGTGACCTCTGGATTGAGAAAATTAATGTACACAAATACTACGGATAAACTGACACTCAAGACTTACTTCAGTAATCTCCTTAAACATTGGTTTGGCAATAAAGGCTGAGACATGAACAAAAGACATCTTCATCTCCACAGAGCCAGAAACAAAAAACATTGCAGAGCTGTGGTGAGAGTATACTTGCTGACATCCCTCATTTTTCTCTGTTTTCTCAACTTCCCTTTTGCTCTCGGCAGAATCATTAAACAGCATTTTGCAGTGAATCATTCACACAGAGTTTTCAGCAAAGTCTGTGAAAGAACAACACCTTGTACAAGACTCAGGACTTAAACAGGGCAGCTACAGTCATGGTCCATGCAGAAATCCTGAATAGCTGGCCAGACTGCATGTTCAAGGTGGCAGTCAGTGGAAATATTTTCTAATCACAAAGGCCCTTTCTTTGACCGTTTAGAACACAAAACAGAGGAATAGCTCAAGAGGTAGGCAACGTCAGCAGACTACCAAGAGCAGCAGATCAGCCTTGTTCCCATTGCCTACCTCACCTGTGCTCTGCCTGCAAGAAGCCAGGCTGGCTGCCAAGGTGGCTGGGGCCACTGCTGCTGTCACAGCCATCATGGCTCTCACATGCCTGTCCATCTCATCACTTGTGGCAGCAACAGCAGCAGGCCCAGTTCCTCTCCTTTCCCTCTTCCCTTCTCCTTCCATGTCAAAAGGGATGACATCCCAACCCTCATTTTTGACTAAAAATATTTAAGTTTTCATGAAAAGATGGGTAGCTCTGAGATGGATCCAATATAAATTTAAATTTTAAATCTTTGAAATGCTCATGTTTCATCTTCCATGTCTGTTTACACAAGCAGTATCAGCTACTCACAGCAGAGTCACAAGCTTTGAAATTTTTAGAACTGTTAGGCTTTGTTCTCAGTATGTTTGTTTGATGAATATTGATGTGAACGTGTTTCTCCTTGTATGACTAGTTCCCCAAATGTAAAGGTCACGTACTGAATAATTGACGTTCAAGAAGACAATGTATTGACACAGCACAGAAAGACACTCTCTCCAGAGGCCAGTGTAGAGATCACCACAAAAATACAGGAGGAGAGGGAGGCAACCACCACTAGACCCTGCTCATACTGCTCAGTGAGAATCATACATACATGACTCCATGTCAGTATGAAATACCACTAAACCTGTAGAACCTTCCCAATACCATCCATGTCAGTCATTGCGTATGTCTTCACCACATTCTTTTTAAGTACTGCTCTGACATAATCCCATCATCGGACTCCCTTCTGTGAAATGGGGATAATACAGTAACTCTGTGAAGTTACTGTATATGAAGCGTACTGCTCAAGTCCTACACTAGGGCCCCCACCCAACACCACACTGTTTTCTCCTATACACTCAATGCTACCAGTGAACATCCTTGGAGTTTGTCTTGGAAAGACATTTCTTGGGGCAAGGTTTGCTTGGTTGGGGAAAGAAAGGGTTTTAAATTCTAAAACGAATTTCCTTATTTTCTACAAAAGATTAAGTACCTGCGTTTGCACCACAAGTATTTGCCTGATTGGATTCATCCATGTGAACTGCACAATTACCCACAACCAACTCAAAGATCAGAGATGTCATTTGGTTTTATTCATGGAATGGCACTGATACATACAAGGCCAATTCTTTCTACTGGTATTACTAACTTGTCTGAAGTGGAAAGGCTAGTATTAAAAAGAATGTCACACCTTTGCTCTTTACTGAATGTCACTTTCAAAAAAAACCAAAACAAAACCCAAAACAAATTAAAAAACTCACCCAGATAAAGCCACTTACCAATTCACAGAAATGCCTAAAGTATTGTTTTTTTTACTCTCTCTTCAACTCTTAAAAACTCATAGAGTCCTCCCAAACCTAGACAGCTTAGTATTCCACACATTTAGTTTCTAGGCACAAGCAGTCTTTGACTGATACACTAAACTCAAGCTGCTTATAAAGTAATTCAGTTCTGGTTAATGGAAAGGAAGATTATATGATACAAACAAAAATATTTTACAGAGTACATGTATGAAATCAATGAGCCACTTAGCTTTTATAGTCAAATTGGTCACAATAGCAGATGACCTTGTCCTTTTCACATCCCAAGGATCAAAAGTGTGCACTTAACATTTTTCTTCTTTAATTTCCTAACTCACAGACCTGACATCCTAGTTTTTTATACTTTCATTTGCCAGTTACAGCAGGGAGATTACGAGTGACTTATGTGTTCAAGATCAATATGCCTGTAAGGAGATGGAATTCATATTGATCTTCAGCCATGCAGCACACATGCCTTACTTGTTATAATCCTTTCACTATAAATAGAAGCACTGCTCCTGCATGCTGGGTTTTTTCCTTATTACTGCTTCAGTAGTGCTCTTTCCTGCTCCTACATCCTGCTCGCAGACTGCTCCTAGAGCAGTATGTAATCATTGCTCCCAGGCTTTAAAGACTAAAAACTAAATGGCAGCAACAACTGGGTCCAGTGTTTGATGGTGGCACAACAGAATTTTACTGTTGTCCAAAAAATCCAATCTGATTAATTACTCCTTCCTAAATTAGAGCAAGGAACAGCTATTAGTGTAAGTTAAGTTCCAGTATCCTTGTACAGACTATTTCACAGCTACACTGGGAAGGCACAAGGCATCATTCAAGCATATTCTCACCATAGAGTCTGATGCAATGAGCATAAAGAATTATTTGCACATGGAACCATCACAATATTTCCAATAAAATGTTCTATGTTCTCATTATTTGTGTTTATTCAGGTTGTTAAAAAAATCTCTTCCCCTTGTGTATAAATTCTTCTTCTCCCAATATGTTTATATTCTTTTCCACATTTGATCAAACTTTCCAGAGCAGAAGGGTTATTTTTTGACAAGCTCTGCAACTCACATTCTTCCCAGAAGTTGCTTAGAAGTTAAACCCATACCGTTGCTGTTCTCAGCCCTTCTTTTTCACACCATTGTCAGTGGGTGAACCACTGGAGAGACACAGCAAGACAACAGGCTGGGCTTTGTGCAGCATGCAACTGCAAGCATTCATTACAGGTGAAAACACATAGGGCTTACAGAAGCACATAACCTACAAATATGGTCTGCTTGTCTCACAAACAGCAGTACCAGAGAGACCACGAGGACTTCAACAAAAAATTTAAAAAAGAAAAAAAATGCACTTTGAAGCTAACCTTTTTATTCTAGCAGTCAGACCTCGCCTCTGAATACCTGACATACTCCAAAATCCCCATGCTGTGCACAATTCAGAGTAGGAACTTAAAATGTGAATGCCCAAGATCCGAACTCCATGAGCCCCAACCGCTGGGTGTTTTTGATACTGTTTCTGTTGCTCATCTATAGTGCAATTTAAAATAAAAACAAAACAAAACAAAAAACCAAAACAAAACACTCTGACTTTGAAAGCCTCCAATTTCATTCCATTGTTGAACAGGAAAAGTTTTCAGAGCTCAGATTCCATGGGATGGGAAAGTTATTTCCCCACCCATACATTCTAATGTTCTAATGTATTATAATACTGTCTTAAAGCACTATTTTTAGCTGAGTGAAATTTGATGAATACTGAAACAAGTGTATTACCCTATTAGTTTCATCTTGTTTGCAGAAAGATTACAAAAATTCATGTCAAGACAAGGATTTAGCATTCTTCCTATGAACATCTGCAATCACATGCCCTACAAGTGCTGACACATGTACTTACATTGATAGCTTTACTTCTAATCATTCTGATTTTCACAGACTTTCAGTAGCTTGTAAAACTGAAAAATAATGAGATTTTTTTGCTATGCATCAGATGGAGGCTTTCAGCCTGCATTAATGAATGTCTACCCATTCATTTATTACACTTTCAGAGTTTCCTCTTCTTACAGAAATATTAACTCTTTGCTCTCTTTGGAATATATTTTTCCCCTGCAAATTACTCAGCTTAAAAGCAAAGTAATCCTATGTATGTAAACAACTGACAACAAGATACCACATACCGCAAAACAAACATCTAGATGAAAAACAAAAAATCCTTAAAGATTATAAACTAAGTGAAACCAAGCAGATTCTCCTCCCTGTCTGGGCATAGCTCAAGGTCAGCCCAGCGCTACTCAGACTCAGCAATGCAAGTCTGCCACCAAGAAAGAATGGCTCAATGAGAAAATAAAACTAAAATAATACTTCCAGTCTTGCAATGGCCCAGAAGTCTTACCTTTTAAAGTCAATGACTCCTGCTGTGCTATATTATTCTGTAAACATCAGAGAACTCAAGAACACAAAAGTCCCCTTCCACAGTTTACACTAGTTTAAAAAAAAAAATGCAAACTTGTTTTCCACAGAGAGCTATTTAAAAATGCCAAGTTCTTTTTTCTTTTCTTAAAGGTAGTGCAGACCTCTCCATTGCCATGGGGCCTGCAGCATTGAGCCACACGATGCAGAGACATCTACACACATGGAGACACATGACAGAACGCACCACCTCACCAAGTTACACAGAAAGAGCACGACCAGGCATGCAACATGGCAGAGACAACTGGCAGAGACTGCAGCCACAGACCTGGTAGCACCTCCAGCCACACAGCAACAGCAACAAGACAAAAACTGTGAACAACTAATTCCTTATTTGAAAATGTGTCATTTTGACGATCCAAAGCAGCACTGCATTTTGGTATTTAACCAATTTTCAGCTAGTACATAGTAAGGAACAAAATATTGCTCTCCTCTCTGAGTAAAAATCTAAATATAAAAGAAATGTGTTGTGTGGTATAATAGAGGCTGATCTACCTCCTCAACAGAACTTCAACCACTTCAAACATATGGAACATTTGGATATAAATATCTTCAATGGCAATTAAGCATCTTTTGAGTTTTTACATATAACACGGCAGTATTAATGAATTCCTACCACTGTTAATGTAAACTGGTAAAAATGAGATTTAACAGAATAGCCTGTGAAAAAGTAGTCCAGGAACACTCCTGTAGAAATAAAGATAATGAATTAGATAAAAAGATTGATTTTTTTTCCTCCTCCCCACTTGATTATCCTGTGATTTTGTGTACAGAGGGTATTTATATACACAACAGGAGCAATACCACATCTGTTATATTCAGAAAGCACAGGGTTCAAAAAAGCAGAAGTATATCAAAAAGTAGTTGCCTTGCAAGAGCCTGGACAGGCAGAATTTACAGCAACTGAAGCACTTCTCCAAGCAGTCTAAGTAATGACATTCAGAATTTCGTCTACCACACAGCTGGATGAGCTATTCCACTATAGCACAGGAAACCTACACAAAATTTATTCCCATCAAGGAGAGGGTCTGTGGACAGCCAGTAGTTTATTCTTATAGCACTTGACCTTTCATTAAGTATTAAAACTTCTGCTTGCACCATATCATCAGACATCTCAATTTGTAGACACCATGCACTAAGAATAAAAGAAACTGCTGTACATGCAGCAGAAAAGGCATACAAGCAAAGACATCTGAGTACAGCCTAGCTCCTCAACTCTTAGAGCACCCAAGGGCTCTAAGTTTTAAATGAGGAGTGTGTCTTAGCCATTATGCTGTTAAAAAATAAGAGAGTTTAGTATGAAAAAATTACTGCAGTAACAAATTACTGCCATGTATTTTTAAAATAGATTTCTATTTGTTTTCCTAACTCCAATTCAGAATTATCTTACATCTTAAATAAAATGAAAAAAGTAGCTGTTACAAGCTCGCCTAATTTCCAGGTGTCTTGTTTAATTTTTAGCATGGATGCCAAAAAACCCCGAAGACTAAGCAATGTACTTCCCTGTTTAAAGGCAGTACTAAAGATGAGTGGTTTAAATTAAGATTCTTCTCCTTTATAAGAAATGCAAAAAAATATATTCCCTTCCCAATTTCAGTGCACACATCAGCTCCCTCCGCTGACAGAAACAAGAAGAGGTGGCACTGCCGACCTCAGACTTCAGTCACAATACAACTTTATTGTATTATGGCAGCTAAAGGAAGCACAGACTGCTGAAATAGCCTTGTGAAAAACATCTTCGCATATGGAGATTGACTGGCATAGGCTTGACTGAACATCCACTGCAATAGGTGCTTATGGCAGGAGTACAGAGCATTCTGGATAACATGTTGAGTAGCAGCTCTAACCGTCCTGTAAGCTGGACAGTGAGAAAGCCACCAATTGTCCCAAGGGTATGGCAAGAAGCGGCCTTTTCTTCCCTATTCCATTTCCTGAATCAAGAGAAGAAAAGGGATACAAGGAAAATCCAGGTCTTTGTGCTTCATATGTGAAATACAGCAGATTTGCAGCTCTCACCACCCCCTTGATCTGCTTTCCCACTTCTCTTCTACCCACTCACTGCAGTTTCATTGATGATCTCTGAACTGTCCCCATCTGCAGTAACAGACATGGGAGGAAGCCACGCTGGCATTGAGGGAGTAAGGAGGGAGAGCCATCGAGCAAAAATGCTGCCAGAGGAAGAGAAAAACAGAGGTAAGAGATTGTTTGACTTACATACGTATTTGAAAAGGACCCAGGAGGGTGCTGACAATAGCTGCAGAATCAGAGAGCATTTAGAAGCGGGAAACAGGCTTCAGTTTCATCTCAATGAGCGAGCTCAGGGGAAACAGAAAAAACATTACTTCCCTCACATAGCATGGCAAGTCTGGTTTCCACACAATGCATCCACAGCTGCAGACCAATTTGTTGCTACTCTTTCAAATGTCACACCGTATCCCCCAACATGCTGGGCCACAGTCCCATCGTATCAGAGATACAGGCATATGTATGGCAAGGTCATGCTGCTTTGCTCACCCTACCTCATGCATAGCAAGTGAAGGGACCTGAACTCATCGTGCACACGGTGAAGCACATGGGAGAACAGAGAAGGTGGTCTTTGTATTGCTTTATAAAAAAAAAAAAATCTGTAGGCTTTAGGGTTTGGCACAGGGCATCAAGGCAGCTCACCTCTGTATCTCCAGCACAGCTTTGGAGCACTGTTCTGAACCATGCACCAGCTCAGTGTCTCAGCAGCAATAATGTAACATAGAGGAAGAAAGAAAGACTGCAGCTTTTTTGGTTTGGGTTTTTAAGAGTAACTGATGACCTTGGGGAGAAAAAACAGGCGAGTTTCTGTGTAGAGGAGCCCCTCAGTTGTACTCGCCTCACATGAGGAGAGCAGGGCTGAGCCACCCAGGGGAATGGTACAAGGGGACACCCCCACACAGGCAGTGACCCCAAAATCCAGGTGTTTACTATACAAAGTGTTGACAGAGACAGACCAGGGGCTACACGAGGCTCTGCCACACTTCTGGAGTCACTCAGGGGAGGAAATTATGGAGATGGCTGCTAGCACAGACACCCAGGCACAGGTAACAGGTAAGTAAACCAGGCGAGGTGAAACACTGGCATGATGCTGGCTCCACACGCCCTTCATCACAGAAAAAATGAAGAGACCACGTGTGACCCACGTGCACGCTCCAGCGGCTCAGCCCAGCTGTGAGACACTCGCCAGGACCAGCTTCCCCCGTCTTCCTCCCGCTCCCCAGGACACGCAACCCCTTGTCAGCCCAGCCCGCCCGGGGAAAGCCAAATCCCCCACGCGCCGCTGCCCCCGT
>NW_010517056.1:0-4036 GCF_000687285.1 Phaethon lepturus | reverse complement strand
TTCAGACTATGTGGGAAATCCTTTGGGAATACGCTTCTCAGCTCTGCTCCCATAATGGAGCATGTCATCTCCCTATCTACTCACCTCTGTGATAGCTAATAGTTGACAAAATCAGTGAGCGCTGCTCTTCACAAAGAAGAGGAGACGTACGCTTTGCTCTAGAGTTGCTGCGATTCCTGGCAGTTTTCTGAGAGGGTGCTGTATATTCATGGACTAGCTTGCCAAAAAAGTTGCTAGTCAAGTGATAGGATCTGTGACTGGCTGCCCACCATGTGAGTACACACACACACACACACCATTATCAGAGGTAAGCTTTATCTTCAACCAAACACCAAACCATCCTTGGGGCCTCTAAGAACAGGTCCATGTGGTGAGGTGCAGAGCTTTGAAGACGGGTTTGACAGTGTTGCGCTGTGTGTTCCCATGCTTGCTGCCTTGCTGTCCTCATTGCTGTGTTTCAGACTACCTGTACCACAGGATAAAAGCATCCATGCTCTGTTTGTGAAGAGATGAACTTGGCATCTCTCACAGTGTAGCTCTGTGGTTATGCTGAACACTTATATTGGTTTTCTTAACCACATGCATAAAACTCGGAGCTGAGTTGAAAGACCAGGTTCACCTCCTAGAACCAGTTCTGGAAGCTGGGTTGAAGTAATTGCTGGATGTAGACTTACCATGTGGGAGGGGGAGGGAAAAATAGGCTTAAAGAGATTTGCCTTCCCTTGTCACTGTAAAAATTCTAAAATGCTGAAACAGAATATTGATATATATGTCTGAATTCCCCACATCTGTAAAACGGTGTTTCACTGAAAAGTGAATACATATTTGCTGTATCTGTGGCTTGGGGTTGTGGTTTTTGTTGGGTTTTTTTGGTTAGGTTTTTTCAGGTTTTTTCATGATGCTATGCAATCAGGAACTGCTTTGACAAAGATGGAGATTTGAAGTCTGTTAGCAGAAGCTTCTGTCTTAGCATTTAAACTAGCCCACTCACTGGGACTAGAATATTATTGTGTTGTCTCCAAGTTCTGGCAGGAGGCAAAACCAGCATACAGTTAAATGGCAAAACATGTCCTATAATCCATTTCATAGGAAAGTTTTTTTGGTTGTGTTTTTCTTTTTTTTTTAAAGGCAGCTGCTGATGCTTTCTTTTTTTAACAAACATATATAAAGAATGGGAAAGGACACTATCAAATGACTTTCTGAACCCAAACTGAATATGGCTATTTTAGAGAACTAAAAAAGTATTTCTTTTTCTAGTGCCCTCTCGTGACAACCTTTAGCAGGTAAGTAATACATCATCAGAGGTCTGTGCTTTCAGCAGCACATCTATTACAGCAGATTGCTGTGAAGGAGCAGGGTAGAAGAGGGAGCTGCAGTCATCAATTACAGCGCTAGAAATATGTCAACAGGTTCATATATGAGATTCCTCTCTAGCCTTGGAAAGTAGGAGTTGAAGAGCTCTACCAGCTCCAACTTCAGTGCCTTTTACAAAGCAGGAAAATTTAGAATTTGCCCAAAATTTCTTGCTCAAGGCCAACATTAATTATGCAATGAAATGCATTTATTACTTGTCTTGTGTTTGCGTGGCAAGGTTTTGGTAAGGGGGGGGGGCTGCAGGGGTGGCTCCTGTGAGGAGCTGCTAGAAGCTTCCCCTGTGTCCAACAGAGCCAAAGCCAGACAGCTCCAAGACAGACCCGCTGCTGGCCAAGGCCGAACCTATCAGCAATGGTGGCAGCGCCTCTGGGATAAGAGAGTTAAAAAGGGGGGAAAAAACCCTGAGGTGGAGCAGCAGCTGGAGGAGAGAGAAATGAGAGTATGTGAGCAAAGCAACTCTGCAGACACCAAAGTCAGTGAAGAAGGAGGGGGAGGAGGTGCTCCAGGTGCCAGAGCAGAGGTTCCCCTGCAGCCCATGGTGAAGACCATGGTGAAGCAGGTTATGCCCCTGCAACCCATGGAGCTCCATGGAGGATCTGCTGGAGCAGATCTCCACCTGCAGCTCATGGAGGACCCCATGCCGGAGGAGATGGATGCCCAAAGGAGGCTGTGACCCCAGGTGGCAAGTCCACGCTGGAGCCGGCTCCTGGCAAGACCTATGGACCTCTGGAGAGAGGAGCCCAGACTGGAGCAGGTTTGCTGGCAGGACTTGTGACCCCGTGGGGGACTCAGGTTGGAGCAGCCTGTTCCTGAAGGACAGCACCCCTGGAGGGACCCAGGCTGGAGCAGCCCATGAAGAACTGTCTCCTGTGGGAGGGACCCCACACTGGAGCAGGGGAAGATTATAGAGTCCTGCCACTGAAGAGGAAGGACTGGCAGAGACAACGTGTGATGAATTGACTGCAACCCACATTCCCCGTCCCCCTGTGTTGCTTGGGAGGGGAAGAGGTAGAAAATGGGGAGCAAAGTTGAGCCCAGGATGAAGGAGGGTTGGTAGGAAGCTGTTTTAAGATTTGGTCTTATTTCTCATTATCTCCACCCTGATTTGATTATTAATAAATTAAATTAATTTCACCAAGTTGAGTCTGTTTTTCCTGTGACGGTAATTGATGAGCAATCTCCTTCTGTCCTTACTTCGACACAAGAGTTTCTTATTATATTTTCTATCCCCTGTCCAGTTGAGTAGGGGAGTGATAGAGCAGCTTTGATGGGCACCTGGCATCTACCCAAGGTCAAACAATCACATTACTTTTCGTATAGCTGTCCTGGTTTCAGACAGGGTAGAGTTAATTTTCTTCACAGAAGCTAGCGTGAGGCTATGTTTTAGATTTGGGATGAGAAAATGTTGATAACGTGCTGATGTTTTGAGTTGTTGCTAAGTAGTCAAGGACAATCCAGTTTCTTCTGCTGGCCTGCTAGCAAGAAGGCTGGGAGTGCATGAGAAGCTGGGAGGGGACACAGTTAGGCAGCTGACCCAAACTGGCCAAAAAGATATTCCCTAAAACACAACATCGTGCTCAGTATATAAAGCTGGGATGAAGAAGAAGGAGGGATGGAGGGATGTTCGAAGTGATGGCGTCTGTCTTCCCAAGAAACCATTACGCGTGACGGAGCCCTGCTTCCCTGGAGATGGCTGAACATCTGCCTGCCCATGGGGAGTGGTGAATGGATTCCTTGTTCTGCTCTGTTTGTGTGCGTGGCTTTTGCTTTACCTATTAAACTGTCTTTATCTCAAACCATGAGTTTCCTCACTTTTACTCTTCCAATTCTCTCCCCCGTTCTACTGTGGGGGAGTGAGCGAGCGGCTGCGTGGGGCTTAGTTGCCGGCTGGGGCTAAACCATGACATAAATGAAACATAAATTTAAACTGGTGTTTTTTAATGATATAATGAAAATTGAGAGTCTTGCTTTTCCTAGAAGCCTTGATACAATTTGGCATAAATTCTTCACTTCCCCATGGCTTCATTTATCTTGTGGAGCCTCAAGCAAGACAGCATTTGACTAGTTATGGCACATAACCTGGGAAGACAATGGGCATCTCTGGGGAAATGTATGTGAAAGGGAATTTGATCCAAAGCCGACTGAAGGCAGTTCAATGACAACCTTCCCCTCTAAGTTTTAGATAATCTCTGTGACCACTTCAGACCTTTTTGTGCCTTCCAGCCCAAGGACTGAGACCTGGAATGTCTATGACAGTGGCAACAAGATGACATTCAAGTCCTTGATGAGACAAAGCCATTATTTTCTAAAGTTGGATCTTCCTCAGTCTCCTCTAACTGCAATGAATCTCTAGCTATTCGTCACTAGCATGAAGATGAGAATCTCTTTGTAAGGAATGCAACCTTAGTGATACTAGAGCGATAATCTTTCAAAACTAGTTGTGGTGAGTTAACCTTGGTGGGCTCCAAGACCCCTACTGAGCCACTTTATCACTCCCCCTCCTTAAAAGGAGGGCTGAATGGTGAAAAACAAAGACAACTGCTAAAATATCTTCCCCTCACCCCCTTTCTTCCCAGGCTCAACATCACCCCTTGACTCCGGTCCCCCTGCCCCCGAGGTCAGTCCCTCACGGCCCCTCCCGGCCGCTCCTCCCTCCTCACAG